>NC_036856.1:28302962-28313552 GCF_002910315.2 Salvelinus sp. IW2-2015
AGAGGGATAGAGTCACCTTCAAACCTGGAGAGAGACTTTAGAGAGAGAGACTTTAGAGAGAGAGACTTTAGAGAGAGAGACTTTAGAGAGAGAGACTTTAAGTGTTGAAAAGGAGAAGAAAATGAGACTTCAATCATGTAACATATGTTTCAATAATTAAGACTTTCTTAGTTGTCCTACTTCTGAACTTTTGTAAGCTTAGAACTTTGAAAAACAAGTCACATGTATTTTTCGACGCTCAATGATTGATGTGGCAAACGTGAAGTGCTACCATTTATTTCTCCTTCTCTTATCCGACAGTGCCAAACTCTTTAGTTTGTAGAGTTGGTAACCCCAAAACAACTAAATAAAGGAAAAATACAGCTCTTCAAACTTAAGAATTCTTAAAAATAAGTTTTTCAAATTAAATATGATTGTAATTTTAGTTAGCAGAATATTCATACAGAGACTTTGAATATCAACATTAATTGAAAATATATGTTTTTTTTAACATGATTCCAGTGGAATGTTTTATAATGCTCATTGTACTGGGTAGATGTCATAATTCAACATCTGCGTACACACCCAGCTATGACTCACCTAAAATGCCAAGCCTGTCAAATACTGAAACCAGGACATTTGTTTCTAGGACATTGCCACGTCAAATGGTCATGAATTTAGACTGGCACAGTTGTTTTCATATTACTCAAACTGCCAATGTTCTTTCAAACTTGAGAGTAGATTCAGAACTTTAGACTTCCTCTAATGATGTGTTCTCTGTAAATCACATAACTTTGATAACATCACCCCTTGAAAACTTCAAGGGTAAGTCTTAGATGTTTGCTAGTTTAGTAATGCCTATAGGGAAAAGCTAGATAGTGAGGCATACAGTGGGTCTTTAGATGCTCCTCTTTTAAGTGAAGTGTAAGTTAAGTGTTTACCATATCATAACGACAAGCTGTAGATATCAAACATAATGACATATAGCTGTCTTGAGACATACAAGCTACATTTTGTATAGAATAAACACATTTTCCTCCTTATGATCCCACTGTGATTATAAATTAATCAGTCTCCAGTGTGGTTGGTTCATAAGAGGTTCTTCAATCTACCAAAAATAAACATTTGAGTAGTTGGATTTTACCACAGTTTCTGTGAGTTGAGCCTATGTGGGTATATGAAAAAATAATTGTGACTTAAGTAATGAAATTCACCATGAATAACCAGGTTTTCATCCAACCATTTCATGTGGATGAATTAACTGACTCATTAAAAAAATGGACTGATGAAATCAGGAAATGTCGGTAAAATTTCATAAATGTGACCCAATTCAGGAAACTAGGCATATGTCGCAAGTCACGACTTCACAGGAGAGCTGTTTGAGAGCTGTTTATTTTTTTTATCAAAATGCATTTTTTGGCAGAATAGCCTTCTCAAACATGTGAACTTTCATGTGCCTTAATATCAAACTTGTACGCCATCTGTAAATACAAATAAATTGTTAAATTACGAGCCTAGTCGGTTTAGCCACAGAAAAAATTAGCAACCTTCCCGCGAGCCATGATTGGCTGAGATAATGAGTGGGCTGGACATGCAGAGAGATGAGTTTGGATTGGTCTACCATATAAACACGTATGTTTAGGTAATCGTGTCGAACACATTTTTTCATGTATCGCATAGTAAAACTGCATAAATCTAATGTCAAGTTAAATTGTACTGTTAGCTAGCTAACATTAGCTGGCTGGCTCGCTAGCTAACGTTATGTGTATGCTCTCCACTTTCTGGAGGACCGAGTTTTGAAATCAGTGGAATTCGAGTATGATAGCTAAGGATATGGAGAAAACACCAGTCTGGATTACATCGTCAAACTAAGTCAACCATGCATGGCATCAGACAGGAGACATGTCCAACCATGATGTATACTGGTAAGATGTTCAGATATTACACATTTCTAATTTTTACAGAAAGTGGTTTCATTTCAACTTTACTGTTAAAACTTCTACTTGGTCACAATCCCGGATCCGGGAGCACCCTCATTAGAAAAAAAGCTGACTAGCATAGCCTAGCATAGCGCCACAAGTAAATACTAGCATCTAAATATCATGAAATCACAAGTCCAAGACACCAGATGAAAGATACACATCTTGTGAATCCAGCCATAATTTCCGATTTTTAAAATGTTTTACAAGGAAAACACAATATGTATTTCTATTAGCTAACCACGATAGCAAAAGACCCAACCGCATATTTTCACCATTTTTTTACTGCATAGGTAGCTATCACAAATTCGACCAAATAAAGATATAAATAGTCACTAACCAAGAAACAACTTCATCAGATGACAGTCTGATAACATATTTATTGTATAGCATATGTTTTGTTCGAAAAATGTGCATATTTCAGGTATAAATCATAGTTTTACATTGCAGTAGTCTCACCAAAGCAGCTAGAATAACTACAGAAACCAACGTGAAATACCTAAATACTCATCATAAAATATTTATGAAAAATACACGGTGTACAGCAAATGAAAGACAAACATCTTGTGAATCCAGCCAATATTTCAGATTTTTTAAGTGTTTTACAGCAAAAACACAATATAGCATTATATTAGCTTACTACAATAGCCTACCACACAGCCGCATTCATTCAAGGCACGTTAGCGATAGCGAATAAACCAGCAAAAGATATAAATTTTTTCACTAACCTTCTCAAACTTCATCAGATGACATAATAGATGACTATAACATCATATTACACAATACATAYATGGTTTGTTCRAAAATGTGCATATTTAGCGGTACAATTCGTGGTTGAACAATGTGAATACTAGCCAAACAGCACAAAATAATCCAGATATATTTCTGACACTCACATCATCTAATCAAATAACTAATCATATACTTTACTAAAAAATACAGGTTGTACAGCAAATGAAAGATACACTAGTTCTTAATGCAACCGCTGTGTTAGATTTTTTTAAATAACCTTATTACGACATACAGCTTACGTTATAGCGAGACAGCGCCCGAAATCTGGGCGGAATATAGTCTAAACATTTTCGACAGAAATACGAAATAATATCATAAATCGTTCCTACTATTTGATGAGCTTCCATCAGAATCTTGTACAAGGTGTCCTTTTTCCAGAATAATCGTTGTTTGGTTGTAGAATGTCGTCTTCATCTGTCGATTTAGCTAACAAAGATGGTCCAGCGGCAGCGAAGGTGGTCCAACTCACAATACGCATAACAAGGAAATACCGAAAATCGCAATATACTGATATAAACTGATATAATCGGTTTAAAATAACTACCTTATGATGTTTTTAACACATATTATCAATAAAATCAGAGCGGATATATCTAACTTCTAAAACTAAAGCTTTTCCTGAACGCAATGCCTCTTGCGTCAGGCCACAACGGTGAAAAGACCAGACCCTCCGTTCCAAGACGTCTTGTTCGGCCTCAGATCTAGCTAGACACCCCATTCCAATCTCATGCCTACTGAAATCTAGTGGAAGGCGTATGCAGTGCATGTAGACCCATAGATTCCATGCAAATTAATAAACTGACCCTGGAAAGAGCCTCGATTTCAGATTTCTCACTTCCTGACAGGAAGTTTTGCTGCAAAATGAGTTCTGTTTTACTCACAGATATAATTCAAAGGTTTTAGAAACTAGAGAGTGTTTTCTATCCAATAGTAATAATAATATGCATATTGTACGAGCAGGAATTGAGTACGCAGGCAGGTTTAACCTTTCTCATATAGGGGGTGCTGTTTCCCAACGTTAGCATTTATCGTCTCCAAATAAACTGCTCATACTCAATTCTTGCTCGTACAATATGCATATTATTATTACTATTGGATAGAAACAATCTCTAGTTTCTAAAACCGTTTGAAATTATGTCTGTGGGTGAAACAGAACTCTTTTGCAGCGAAACTCAACTGCAGGACTGCGAAGATCTGAAAATAGTCTCTGATCCTCGGATCAGTTGAAAAACTCTGTGTGTGCCTATGGCTTGACATGAACTGCACCGCGCCTTCCCTGGATGTCAGTAACCAATGAGAAGTGGAATGGTGTCCTACGTGTTTTAGTTCAGAGTTTATAAAAGGGAGGTGGAGGGGTGACCTTCTTTTGACGCTCGCCAGGTACGCAAGGAGGACATCAGAATGCATGCTCAAAAGCTCTGTTATTGACAATAGACTATCCGTCTGTGAATTTATTCGATATAGGTGTTAGAAACATCATAACGAAGTTATTTGAAACCGATTTATATCAGTTCATGCGAGTATATTGCTATTTTTCTGAATTTCCTTAGTATTGCGTTTGACGATTTGGGCATGTGTGTGCCGTGAAGCTATCGTTAGCTGCTAGTTCTGAAGTTGAGGAGGTCGTTTTACAACAAAGCACGATCTTTTGGACAAGGACACATTGCCAAGATATGATGGAAGCTCGTCAAAGTAAGAGTTATTTATGATTTTATTCCGTATTTATGTGAAAAAATTTAACGCAGTTGTCGGCCATTTTTTGCGGCACTAGTCTGGCTGTAACTCACAATGTATGTCTTGTAACGTAATTTTAAAAAATCTAATCAGCGGTTGCATTAATACCAATGCATCTTTCATTAGCTGTCCAACCTGTATTTTTTTAGTCAATCTAATCGATAAATAATGAATATAGGTGCCTTTCAAGATGGCGCGACCGAATGCATGCATGTTTTGCAGATTAACATTGCATAACCAAGATTTTTGATGCTAAATATGCACATTTTCGAACAACTCTATATGCATTGTGTAATATGATGTTACAGGACTGTCATCTGAAGAATTCTGAGAAGGTTAGTGAAAAAATTAATATATTTTGGTGGCGATAACGTTATCGACCCTTTTGGCTTGATTCAATGCTGGGTGATGTTAGCTCATGTGGTATGCTAATATAACGATATATTGTGTTTTCGCTGTAAACACTTAGAAAATCTGAAACATTGTCTGGATTCAACAAGATCTGTGTCTTTCGATTGCTGTATGCTGTGTATTTTTCAGAAATGTTTTAGGATGAGTATTTTGTGGTAATTGACGTCGGTCTCTGTAATTATTCCGGCTGCTTCCACGCTATTTCAGATTGCAGCTGCAATGTAGAAATGTGATTTATACCTGAAATATGCACATTTTTCTTAAAAAACGATCCTATACCATGAATATGTTATCAGACTGTCATCTTATGAAGTTGTTTCTTGGTTAGTGCTTATATACTTTATTTAGTCAAATTATGATAGCTACTGATGCAGGAAAAAAATGGTGGAGAAGAAAAGTGGTGTCTTTTGCTATCGTGGTTAGCTATTAGATTTACATATTGTGTCTTCCCTGTAAAACACTTAGAAAATCTGAAACATTGTCTGGATTCCACAGATCTGTGTCTTTCGATTGCTGTATGCTGTGTATTTTTCAGAAATGTTATTGGATGAGTATTTTGGTAATTGACGTCGGTCTCTGTAATTATTCGCTGCTTTCCGCTATTTCAGATTGCAGCTGCAATGTAGAACTAGTGATTTATACCTGAAAATGCACATTTTTCTCAAAAAACTTTCCTATACAATAAATATGTTATCAGACTGTCATCTTATGAAGTTGTTTCTTGGTTAGTGGCTATATATATCTTTATTTAGTCGAAATTGTGATAGCTGCCCATGCAGGAAAAAATGGTGGAGAAAAAAATAGTTGTGTCTTTTGCTATCGTGGTTAGCTAATAGATTTACATATTGTGTCTTCCCTGTAAAACAATTTAAAAATCAGAAATATGGCTGGATTCACAAGATTGTATCTTTCATCTGGTGTCTTGGACTTGTGATTTAATGTTTTTAGATGCTTGTATTTACTTGTGACGCTATGCTAGGCTATGCTAGTCAGCTTTTTTACTGTGGGGGGTGCTCCCGGATCCGGGATGAGTACCAACTAAAAGTTAATTTGGGAACGATTTTTTACAAAGTGGAAACAGCGCCCCCCCTATTGAGAAAAGGTTAACTAAGTAACGTTAGCTGGCTGGGTCGCTAGCTAACATCATGTGTACGATCTTATTCTTATAGCTACCTGCAGATTCATGCAGGGTAGTAATGTCATGAGTTGTGATTATGGTCCATTGTTTAGCTAGCTACATGTCTTAACAAAAGACTCCAATCTAATTTTGACAAAGTATTTTAATTTCAAGTTAAAGTGTACTGTTAGCCAGCTAGCTAACGTTAGCTGGCTGGCTCGCTAACTAACGTTACGTCATGCGTTGGGATTCATTGTTTACCTAGCTAGCTATCTAGCCACATTTCTTAACAAAATACTCTCGTCTTAGTGTGCCAGAGCGCAGAATAACTGATGCATTGTTGAATGCTCAACACCCGTTCAATATGTCCGGTGTCAGTAAACATCGGCAACAAAGCCGTTGCCAGCAGCACAGTTACAGTCACCAACGCTCTGCATAACATGAAAAAAGCCTAACCAGCTCTGCTAGGGCGAGTGAAATGGTCAGAATGGGGTGTTCTCTCATTATGTGTCTGGAAGTAGCTAGCCAATGTTAGCCAGTTAGCTTGGATGCTTGACTGTAGTTGTAAGGTCAGAGCTTTCGGAACAACCCTATTGGCCAGAGTGTCCAGTGTGCGCTCTGAACGCGAAAACACAGATAGAGCGATAGGGATAGTAATGTTTAGTGAGCTGTTCTCTCTCTCTTAGATGTTTGGAAGTAGTTGGCAAGTTAGTACAGAACGGTTGGTTCAACCCTTAGAGATGGGTGGGGCTAAGGCTTAAGAGGGTGTGCACAATGCTGAATGGGTGTAGACAAAGAGGACTCTCCAATA
This sequence comes from Salvelinus sp. IW2-2015, assembly GCF_002910315.2. NCBI lineage: Eukaryota > Metazoa > Chordata > Actinopteri > Salmoniformes > Salmonidae > Salvelinus > Salvelinus sp. IW2-2015. Next base: position 28,309,786 of record NC_036856.1, read on the forward strand.
GTAGTACCAAAATATTGAAAGACGGTTTTCTCAAAACTGAATTTACAAGCTGATCAACTTTCAAAGCAGAATTACTTTCCCATTGTTTTTTCAAATGCAGTGTATGATGTACCATTTTGTAGCTCTGAGTCTCTACTTTTATCCAATGTAAAAAACAGAGGTTCAAATGTTGCTACATAAGACCGAATCCAGGTGGTGAGTCACAAATGTTGACAGACAATTTGTTTCTTCGAAATGATGGAATCCTTTTGTGTCAGTAAAATTAATTATTTGGGAAATGGCTGTGGCAATGCCTTTATGTGCAAATATTGATATAATAACAATCATATCAAAGTTATAATAACAATCATATTGGAATTGGAGTCTCACGGGGAAATGTTTTGTGGTCCTCCCACTACGACTTGGGAAAGCATGCAGTTTATTAGGCTACAGATGAAATAAGTTATGATGCACTTCACAAGGTTGTGAAAGTGCACGGTGATTATCTTGCTGCTCCATTGCAATAAATATTGAGGGAATTATTCTGGTGACATGATGATCGATGTTTGGCTGCCGTTTGACAAATAAAAACAATCCTGCTCTTATCCATAATAATCTCATCATGTAGGCTAGACTACCCGCAGTGTATCTGCAAGCTGTTGGCATGTGTCAAGACCAGTGGGCACATTTGCTAAAAAAAAAGAGTTAATAAAATATTTCCAAATGAACTAAAGTAAAAAATAGATAACAATTTAACACTACAAAATAACAATAATGAACCTATTTACAGGGGGTACCGGTACCGAGTCAATGTGCAGGGGCACAGGTTAGTCAAGGTAATTTGTACATGGAGGTAGGGGTAAAGTGACTACGCATGGATAAAAAACAGCGAGTAGCAGCAGTGTAAAATCAAAGGGGGGGGTGTCAATCTAAGTCAATGCAAATAGTCAGGGTGACAATTTTATGAATTGTTTAGCAGTCTTATAGCTTGGGGGTAGAAGCTGTTAAGGAGCCTTTTGGACCTAGACTTGGCATTTCGGTACCACTTGCCGTGCGGTAGCAGAGAGAACAGTCTATGACTTGGGTGACTGGAGTCTTTGACAATTTTTTTAGCCCTCTGAAAGGAAGTATATATCACTACCACAGTACCATCCCTAACACACTATACAGCTGTGCCTACACAAAGACTCCATCCATTAGTTATTTAAAGATCTAAATATGCAGTGTGATCATCACCACATTCAAACACTTAGTACTGCGTTCAACAAAAAGTCAAGCTGTTATCTTTTTATCCCGTCACATTCTCTGTTTCTCAAAATAGTCCTCATGGTTAACAAACAAGGAGTGTGGCAGATGTCAGCTGACAGGGTGAAAATGCAGCAGTGCACAGAGATAGCTGATGTCTGGAGAGGAGAGCCCACCTCTCTAGATGGCAGTGTTAGATACCATACATCGCTGCTTCCTGAGACACATTCTTCTCAACACTGCTAATTATGGAGAAAATATTTATGTAATAGTGGCATTTTGTCAAACACCAATTGCTTTCCATAGTGTTTCCCTCGCAGTTTCTCTTGCAATTCTCCTTGCAATAATTACACAAAATTCACAAATGGGTTTAAACTACTGTAAGTTGAAGCTAACAGCAATTAGCAATTACACATTGATTGGAGGTGGCATTTATCCAACCACATTTTTGTTTTGTCTTTTAAAGCTTCACTTTTCACCTCTGTGTAAAATAAATGGATTATGGGTTCGTACATTCTGGCAAAGCARAACATTTTCACACTTTTTCCATTTAGTTATTATTCAAATATTCATTTAATTGATTCACTTTGCCCTTTGCAACATTTTGTTCTATTTTGTAAACATTGATGGCCACCAGCAATTACCCCAACTGAAGACTCAACTCTCTGCCTGTCAGGGTGGATGTCAATGACAGCCTGCTTTGAACAGACTGGTAGCAACAGAAAGAGTTCAATGAAAGATGAGCACTGCCAAGGGTGAACCGATGAACAAAATGAGTCAACTTTAGTTTAAAACTGCATTGTTGGTTAAGGGCTTGTAAGTAAGCATTTCACTGTAAGGTCTACACCTGTTGTATTCTGCGCATGAGCACATGAGACAAATACATTTTGATTTGATATACAGTAAGTACAGGACAGGCTTCTACTCCTCTTAGGAGACTATAGATCACGAGAAGATCTGTATTTCTAACCTTACTGTAGGTCATTGTTACACTGAGAAAAAAAGTAAGCAAGAAAGAGAGGATGAAGAGAGAAAAAAACACAGAGAATGAAATAGAGAAATAGTATTACAAAAATGTATTTATCAGGAATTGAATCCGTAACTCAAGGCCTTTCATGCTACATGAACCTGAGGATTGATCTAGTCATAAAGACGTATTGCACAATTCCAGTTATTTCTATATACTTTCAAACTTTTCCATCCCCCTAAGACTATGCATACACTATGCGGTGTTCAATACAATACCGTATGCATAACTGTGTAGCTCAGATTACCGTAAATATTTGCATTGTGTAAATGCTACCGCTACTGAGTTCCTGTGGAAAATAACATCGTCAGGAGCTGTAAGCAGCTGTAAGCAGGGAGGCAGCGCATCTTCGATTTACATCAATCCTTTGGAAATTGTGTAAGGTGTCTATCAAAGAGTCAGCTAAAAGCTGTGGGCACACATCACATCACACGCTATCTGTCACACAGATCGCTTATCTGCCTGGGCAGAAATCTCTCCAGGGCCCAAGAATGATTTGAAAATCAAAAAGTAGCTGTTGAATCATTTCAAATCAACTCAAATAAAGCTACTGAACATGTATAGCTGTGGTTTTATTGATTAAATATTCTGAAAATGTTGTGCAGGAACAGATAAGGAAATGTTCCTCGTAGATTCCTGTCTGGTCCTGTATTGAACAGGGGGACTGATTCTAAAGGAATCTAAAGGAAAACGTTCACTTTCACTTTTCAATAGTCTGCCCTTGAATGAGCCTGCCTTGATTGATAAAGAGTTTTATTAGGGCATAAATAATATGGCTATTGCTTACATGTGTAGACTAACTGCTTAACATTCACCAATCCGGATAAACAGTTAAATATTATCCACTAACTAATTTGCTAACTGCAATGGCAAATAACATAATTTTGGTGCCGAAAAGCAGGCTATACTGTAGTAGCTAACATCTCCTGTGAAGCCTTGTGTATCTTATTCTGTCTCTCTGAGGGATTGGAGCTTGCGCCATGATGTTGCTACTGCCAGTTTCCTTATAACCGATTGGAAGTCAAAACGGGTATAAACAAGTTACAATCATAACATTATGTTCATGTTGGGCAAACAGACAAAGACACAAACGTTAACGGATAGTGAGAACAGACTATTTATCTAAAAGCAGGCATACAGTGGGGCAAAAAAGTATTTAGTCAGCCACCAATTGTGCAAGTTCTTCTTTTTAATGAATTTATTTGCAAATTATGGTGGAAAATAAGTATTTGGTCACCTACAAACAAGCAAGATTTCTGGCTCTCACAGACCTGTAACTTCTTCTTTAAGAGGCTCCTCTGTCCTCCACTCGTTTCCAGAAAATCACATTGGTTAGTTGGATTTAGACTGAATTCAATTTGCAATATTATGGGGAATAAGTAATTTGCCAATAACAAAGTTTATCTCAGATAGCTTTGTTATATACCTTTTTGGCAATGGACAGAGGTCAAACGTTTTCTTAAGTCTTCACTAAGGTTGTTCACACACTGTTGCTGTAATTCTTGGCCATTCTTCT
>NC_036856.1:28313613-28458753 GCF_002910315.2 Salvelinus sp. IW2-2015
TTGACATGCTTCGTACGAAGCCACTCCTTCGTTGTCCCCGGCGGTGTGTTTGGGAACTGTCATCTGAAACAGACTCCAGCCACGGTTCATCTTCAATGCCCTTTGTGCCTGAAGGAGGTTCACTCCAAAAATCTCACTGATATCATGGCCCCATTTCCATTCTTTCCTTTACACGGCATCAGTCCGTCGCTGGTCCCCTGGCAGAAGAAAACAGGCCCCAATAAGCATGATGTTTCCACGCCCCATGCTTCCACAGTAGGTATTGGTGTTCTTTGGATGCAACTCAGCATTCTTTGTCCGCCAAACACGCACCCGAGTTGAGTTTTTAACCAAAAAAGTTCTATTTTGGTTGTCAACTGACCCTATGATCTTCTCCCAATTCTTCCTGGATCATCCAAATGCTCTCTAGCAAACTTCAGACGGTCCTGGACATGTACTGGCTTAAGCAGGGGACACGTCTCGCACTGCAGGTTTGAGTCCCTGGCGCGTAGTGTGGTACTCTGATAGGAGCTTTGTTTACTTTGTCCCAGCTCTCTGCAGGCATTCACTAGGTCATTCACCCCGGTGTTCTGGGATTTTTGCTCCCGTTCTTTGATCATTTTGACCCCACGGTGGATGACGATCTTCGTGGAGCCTCAGATAGAGGGAGATTATCAGTGGTCTGGTGTGTTCTTCCATTCCTAATAAATTGCTCCCACAGTTGATTTCTTCAAACCCCAGCTGCTTACCTATTGCAGATTCAATCTTCCCAGCCTGGTGCAGGTCTACAATTTTGTTTCTGGTGTCCTTTTGACAGCTCTTTGGTCTTGGCCATAGTGGAGTTTGGAGTGTGAGCTGTTTGAGGTTGTGGACAGGTGTCTTTTATACTGATAAACAGATCAAACAGGTGCCATTAATACAGTTTTTTTTTCTCATTTTGTCTGTCATAGTTGAAGTGTACCTATGATGAAAATTACAGGCCTCTCTCATCTTTTTAAGTGGGAGAACTTGCACAATTGGTGGCTGACTAAATACTTTTTTGCCCCACTGTATCTCCCACAGATCATCAAGGGGTATTGCTAAACATGTGGAAATGCTAGTAATAAGTTCTAATACTTTCCTCCCCAAACGTCTGGATTCATGCTGAGCATTTTTATAAACGCAGAGAGGCTGAGGTAGGGGTACATTTATTAGTGATACATTCAGTCTGAAACAGCGAGAGAGACACAGCTTGCCTCGCCTAACTGTGTTTCTCTGTGCATTTGTAAAGCAGAGAGAGAACGAGAAAGAGAGAGAGAGGAAGAAGGAGAGAGAGAAAGAAAGGAAGAGAGAGAAAGAGAGATGGGGGTGAAAGAGAAACAGCTGAATTCCCCAGGTGGGGGAGAAAAATGTATTGTATAATTTCCAAGCTGTCAGAAGTCTAATGTAACAGCCAGGTCACCCGTGATACAAGTCAGTATTCGACATCCATCCAGTGAGCACTGTTACCTTCAAGTAGGTTTTGGTTTTGCTATTGCAATGTGGATGGGGTTGGTGAATGGGTATAAGCATCTGCCTCTGATTCCAAACATTGCAAGTTTGAATCCAGGCAAAGAAAGTTATTTTTGAGATTTTTGTTTTAAGCCTATCCCAAACTTTAATCCTTACCTTAACCATTCAGAGTTAATGTCTAAACTTAAGAGTTCCGAGTTAATGCCTAAACTTAGCTTCAAACAATTTGACGTTTGCAACAACTTCGAAATTTGACGTTTGAGAAACATGAATAAACATTCTGACGTGAGACTGTGAGAGCTAGTTGAATATAATGTTATAAAACAAAATGCAGCCAATGGAACAGGAGGAAGTAAATTCATCATAGGTAGTATAGTGGATGGTCATAATTTTGTAGAGGAACTCATACATTGAAATTCTGTCCATGAAAGTATGACCGCAAAAATAACAGCCCAAGATTACAGTTTAGTGACATATATCAATTATCTCCCACTCTCTCCATCCCTTCTTCCCTCTCACTCTTCCTCCCTCCGTCTTTCACTCCCTCCCATACAGCAGTCACCTACTTATCAGCCAGTGACCCAGAACCCAGGTGACGTAGGACTCAATCATCCCACAGGTTTATATTCAGCGTGGTGTAAACTCCTTGGGACATCATTTACCACGGCCTAGTGAGCCTAGAGAAAGGCCAACAAGTTTAGAATCCGTTTCTTCTCCCACTAGCGTTACAAGGTACGTACAGTAGGGGTTACCAGACCTGCTATAATTGGTACAGCAAACTCTGGACCTCTCTAATTTTCACACAATTCAGGCATCAAGCGATTACTCTAAATATGGAAGCTTGCTAATATTGCATTGCCATTCAGAAGGTTTGTGTGTCTGGTAAAGCTGGTGTGTGCAGAGAGAGCAAGGGTGTGTGGCTGCTTCGCTTGCCTTCCGTCTGCCGCTGTTCAGTTCTGTTGGCCCTTGGGAATACACTGGTTCTGGGCAGGAGGAAGGGAGTGCCAGGAATGAAATATGATTTAAATGCTGGCGCTGAAATGGGCAATATCACATGAGAAGCATATGTGTTTCCATGCCTTTAAGACACAAGGGTTCATTATGCCCAAGATTTGATGTATTTTGTAGAATTTCAATGTTTATTGTTGTATTTTCCTCCCCTGACGTGGGCATTAATATCATGCTGCCCATTGCCTTGTTTCTTTGCTATGGACTAAGCATGAGGAAGAATCATGTTCCCATTTATCCTCCCAGGGCTGTTTGGCTATTTCAGGTCAGCCAGAGAAAATAGCTGGTGAATAATGGCAAAGCTTCCTGTGATGGATGAGGATTTGGTGCCATTTGAAATACAAAGAAAATTAATGGGCTTGATCATTTGCAGAGTGACTGGGGATGAGGCCTCATCAGCAGAGCGGGCAGACCTGTCTGATGTGAGCACAGTGTCATTGGGTGCTGGGACAGACATTAGGATTAGCTATCATTCTCATCTCATGTCTTGTCTGAGTCTGAGGGGGGCCAATCAAGACGGCTTAAGAGGCKTATATATTCCACCAGCCTGATGGATCTATCTATAAGCAGAACTTGGATCTGTCATACTGTACTGTATATACAATGTACATGTTACTGCCAAGATAAAGGAAACCGTGTGGCTCAGTTGGTAGAGCATGGCGCTTGCAACGCCAGGGTTGTGGGTTCATTCCCCACGGGGGGACCAGGATGAATATGTATGAACTTTCCAATTTGTAAGTCGCTCTGGATAAGAGCGTCAGCTAAATGACTTAAATGTAAATGAAACACTTGAGTCAATTAGGGATACAACGTATATTGAAAGCAGGTACTTACCTTAACACAATTAACATCTCATCATGCTTGGGGTCATGTCTTAATAGGGCAAGTTGTGGCCCAATGACCTATTCATTTAAGACACTTTATGTTGGTGTTTCCTTTATTTTGGCAGTTACCTGTAGATGTCCTCACTTGATGCATTTTCCATGTGGCTCAAACAATGTCCCTTTTCCAAAAGGATCCTTCCTTGCCTTAGCCCTTCCTCCCTTTGTTTATTCCTTCCTTCCTCTATTACTCACCTCTTTCCTCCCTTCCTCCCTCCCTTCTTTCTTTCTTTCTTTCTTTCTTTCTTTCTTTCTTTCTTTCTTTCTTTCTTTCTTTCTTTCTTTCTTTCCTTGCTTCCTTCCTTCCTTCCTTCCTCCATTACTCCTCTCCCTCTCCTTCCTTCCTTCCATCCTTCCTTCTGTCTGATCTGTAGCCTGAGTAATTGAATAAGTGTCCAATCTTATTCTAAAAACTGAAATTAGTCTATCTCCTAATTTTTACAAGGTCTAAAATCACTTTTATGTCCAAGGACAGGTCAGGGGACTCTATTAAATTTGACTCTCTGACAAAAAACTTTAAGGACACATACTCAACTTTAAAATGCATGCATTCACAGTCTCTCAAAATGAAGACAGCAGGAGACTTCCCAATCGCTGAGAGCCTATCTGAGAGGCATCCACAATCTCTCCATCAGATGACGATCAGCCCACCATGACTAGATTACGTGGGGCTAACCCATGAGGCTTCCTCCATGATTACTTTACTGATTGGAAAAATAGGAGGCCCTTACAAGCTCTGTCAATCAACCATACTGGTGTGTTCAGATAGATTATAGGGCGAAATGTCACCCTTTCTTCTTGGTTTTACAGTCTGGGAAACAYGCAGCATACCTAAAGGTTGGCCAATTTACCAATTTCACAAACAAACAATGGAAAATGCATCAAACTCACACACATAAATATGCATAAGTTGCAGCTCCAGTGATCACAGCCTGCAAACATGTGAACATCTCGAAACAGCTATGAAATGTTTGTGCATTTCTGTGTGTTTTTGTTTGTGTGTGCATATGCTTCCATGCTGAGCAAACACATTAAAGATAGATTTTTATTTTCGTGGTTTTTGTTTACTTTGTTACATGGCATGGTCTTGTTATCGGGACTGCTGTGGAATAGTCTGCTTGAAAAAACTCCGCCACTCTCTGCAGACCTGGGCACTGTTGGAAATTGTGTGTGTGTGTGTGTGTGTGGTCGTGTGTGTGTGTGTGTGTGTGTGTGTGTGTGTGTGTGTGTGTGTGTGTGTGGTTGTGTGTGTGTGTGTGTGTGTGGTGTGTGTGTGTGTGTGGTGTGTGTGTGTGTGTGTGTGTGTTGTGTTGCTGTGTGTGTGTGTGTGTGTGTGTGTGTGTGTGTGTGTGTGCGTGCGTGCATGAGTGTCGGATCCTCCATTTAGCTAGCTAGCATTAGTAGGGCTCTGTCAAACAGTTTACGAACAGAGGACCACAGTGAGGTGGGGAGAGCACAGAGCACTGGAGTGCAGAAAGCCAACATGTGGTGCGCTACAAACTGACACACAGATCTGCTCATCATTCTGACACAAACAGGACAGGAGGTCTGATGAAGATCCATGCCGTGGTGCTCTCAGTGTCTCTGCATTTAAGACTGTAGGCAAGAGGTGGGCAACCCTGCAAGCAAAAGCTTGCACACATACTGGCTCTCACAGGTATGTAAGATTGCCCATCCTTGTACTAAAGTATTGTGGAATGAAAGAAATGTTCTTCGTGATGTGTGTTGTGTCCTGTATATAAAAACAACAGCCTATCCATCACTAAATCGGCAGCAACAGCGAACAGATCCCGAGAGGATTACCAAGAGGATCAAAGGTGGATCAAGGGTCATGGTTATTCACCTTTATCATGTCTGTATTGTCAGACCACAGAACACACTGCTGTGAGGGTCTAATGAAAGAGAAAATAATGTGTTATTGCCCACATGTTGTATCTTCTCTCTTCTCTCTCATCCCTTTGTCCGTTAAATGACGCATTTAGTCCCCAGTACAGGCCTAAGCACTTCTAGTGCTTGTCAAAAGGGAAGGGACCATAAAGCTTTTGTGGTGTGAAATCTACCATTACCCCCCTCCACTTTCTCGCTCTTCCCTCTGGTGTACTTACTAACCTTTTACTGCAGTGGGCTAAATCAGGGTCACACAGAGTGATTCTTGGTAGTCTTAAACAAATCTACTTTGAAGGAAAAGTATACACCACCTCACACACATGGTTATGGGCTTACAAAAAAAGACACCTGTACTATGTCAGATATAGAGTTGAAATGTATTCAATTTTGAGATTGCATCCCAATATTACCCTTTATATACTTCACAGAAGAGTGAAATATAACAAAACAGTTTGACATAGAAACACCGGATTTTAGTCGTATAAAAAAAAATATCTTTATTAATTATGAAAAATAACATTCCATCCATGAGGCCAAAGAAGGCACTTTTTGTCATTGACTGCAGAAAAGGGCTACGCTATATAGAGCGACACACAAAAGGGTTACCCCTGGGAGAAGRTCTGTAACAGTACAAGAAAGAATGGAAAAGAGAAAGAGATGCTTTCTTCCTATTTCTTGAGAAACATTGTGAGCGACAGGACCCATTGAAAGATGAATTTGGCTTTGACATGGGCCCTTTCAATGGACATTTACTGCTGACACAAACAAATAAAGTGAAAACAAAACAGCTAGTGCAGATGATGATGAAATTGAATTGCAACAAAGGTCATATGAGTACAACAGAGTCCCATCAAAACAAAATTCTAAAGTTGTATTCAGAGAGACATGGATGAGACAAGATTAGATGTGGAGGTATTGGCATCTGTGGAAAATCCTCCAGCAGCTCTTGTGAGGGGTAGGTGCTTTTTAAAATCTCTGTTTTACAAGAACAAGAAATGTACAAACTCTATGCCCTGAGGCAAAATATGCCTAATATTGCCTAACTACCCACTGACGGATACATAATAGGTCGCAGGTGGCTACTGCAAGAACATTTCAACACAAAATTATATTTTAGGAAAGCCAAAAAGTCGTTGACTTATGCCGGCCTTTTGTAAACTTTTAAAGATCCCAAGAGAATAAGCCAGAGTTAATGCTTTTACTTCAGGATGAAAGAGCCCAGAAGACGTTCATTATTTGCCCATGCGTTGCGTATTACTCACGTTGTTGATAATGTAGAATGTAAATGGAGGTAATCTCGTTGATGAAGAGTTTCTGTCCATCCTCTTCCTCCCAGACATTAATCACATGGACTTCCTACTTCCTGTAAGCTTCAGTGAAGAGGACGAAAGTAATGGCTGCTCCCACAATAACTATACAAAATATACATTCATACAGACTAATAAATATTATTTATACATGGCACCATTAGAAAAACTGGAAGCTAATTGTACCATTCCACAGCTCATAACAACTGGCGGGCTCCATTATTGTCAAGGTAATTAGTCATAATTTGCATAATTAAAAAGAAAACAACGGCGTAATAATAGATGAATACTCAATCAGAAGATCATTACCATGACTTGATCTGCATCTTCAGGCAGCAGACTGGAGAGGAGAGGAGGAGAGGACACCGGCGGATTACAGGACAACCTTCCTTGTACAAACTACAAAGGACCTTCGTCTCTCAATGTCTCTCAGTGTCTCTGCTTCTCTCTCCATCCCTCTCTCTCCAGTCCTCTGTCTCTTTATTGCTCTCTCTCTCTGTCTCTTTCTCTCATTCMATCTCTCTCTCTTTCTCTTTCTCTCTCTCTCTGTCACTCACTCTCTCCTGCACAGCTGAAGCAAACACACTCTAATAGAGTCATTGGGAAACGACTGTGTTTATTAACGTTTATTAACAAATGACTGCCTCGCCTGGTTCACTAACTACTTCTCAGATAGAGTTCAGTGTGTCAAATCAGAGGGCCTGTTGTCCGGACCTCTGGCAGTCTCTATGGGGTAACACAGGGTTCAATTCTCGGGCCGACTCTTTTCTCTGTATACATCAATGATGTCGCTCTTGCTGCTGGTGATTCTCTGATTCACCTCTACGCATACGACCCCATTCTGTATACTTCTGGCCCTTCTTTGGACACTGTGTTAACAAACCTCCAGACGTGCTTCAATGCCATACAACACTCCTTCCGTGGCCTCCAACTGCTCTTAAATGCAAGTGAAACTAAATGCATGCTCTTCAACTGATTGCTGCCCGCACATGCCCGCTGTCTAACATCACTACTCTGGACGGTTCTGACTTAGAATATGTGTACAACTACAAATACCTAGGTGTCTGGTTAGACTGTAAACTCTCCTTTCAGACTCACATTAAGAATCTCCAATCCAAATTTAAATCTAGAAAATACTTCCTATTTCGCCACAAAGCATCCTTCACTCATGCTGCCAAACATACCCTCGTAAAACTGACTATCCTACCAATCCTCGACTGCGGCGATGTCATTTACAAAATAGCCTCCAACACTCTACTCACCAAATTGGATGTAGTCTATCACAGTGCCATCCGTTTTGTCACCAAAGCCCCATATACTACCCACCACTGCGACCTGTATGCTCTCGTTGGCTGGCCCTCGCTTCATATTTGTCCCTCTCTTAGTCTTTGCTAGGTAAAGCCCCGCCTTATCTCAGCTCACTGGTCACCATAGCAGCACCCACCCGTAGCACGAGCTCCAGCAGGTATATTTCCCTGGTCATCCCCAAAGCCAACTCCTCCTATGGCCGCCTTTCATTCCAGTTCTCTGCTGCCAATGACAGGAACTAATTGCAAAAATCACTGAAGCTGGAGACTTATATCTTCCTCACTAACTTTAAGCATCAGCTGTCTGTCACACCCTGACCTTAGAGATCCTTATTTATTCTCTATGTTTGGTTAGTTCAGGGTGTGACTCGGGTGGGAGATTCTATGTTTTCTATTTCTTTGTTGTTTTTGCCATGTGTGGTTCCCAATCAGAGGCAGCTGTCTATCGTTGTCTCTGTTTGGGGATCATATATAAGTTGTGATTTTCCGTTTGGGTTTTGTGGGGAGTTATTTTCTGTTTAGCTGTTTTGTTGCCTGACTGAACTGTTCGCTTTCGTTTCTACTTTGTTATTTTGTTGCGGTGTTCAGTTTTATTAAAAATCATGAAATCCTACCACGCTGCACCTTGGTCTCCTTCTTGAACCCACGAGAGTCGCTACAGAACTCCCTACCACAAAAAGACCAAGCAGCGTGGTCAGGAGGAATGCACATGGGAGGATATCCTGGCTGGGAAAGATCGCCTCCCATGGGAGCAGACGGAGGCAACAAGGAGGGAGAAACTATACAAGGGGTCACCTGCTAGCATGGAAGCCCGAGAGACAGCTCCAGAAAAAAATTGTGAGGGGGGCACACGGGGAGATTGGCGGAGTCAGGGTTTAGACCTGAGCCAACTCCCCGTGCTTACCGTGGGGAGCGTGTGACCGGTCGGGTACCGTGTTATGCGGTGATGCACACCATGTCTCCAGTACGGATTCATAGCGCGGTGCGCTCTGTTCCAGTTCCCCGCAGTTGCCGTGCTAGAGTGGGCATTTAGCCAGGACGGATTGTGCCAGCTAAGCGCTCCTGGCCTCCGGTGTGTCTCTTCGGTCCAGGATGTCCTGCGCCAGCCCTGCGCACGGTATCCCCAGTTCACCAGCACAGCCCAGTGCGGCCTGTTCCAGCTCCCCGCACTTGCCGTGCTACAGGGGCGATTCAGCCAGGACGTGTTGTGCCAGCTCTGCGCTCCAGACCTCCAGTGCGCCTCCATGGCCCAGCATATCCTGCGCCGGCTCTACGCACTATGCCTCCAGTGCGCCTTCATAGCCCAGTGCGTCCCGTGCCAGCTCTCCACACTCACCGAGCTGGAGTGGGTATCCAGCCAGGACGTGTTGTGGCAGCTCCCGGCACCAGGCTTCCAGTACATCTCCTCAGTCTGGTGAGACCTGTTCCGGCTCCACGTACGAAGCCTCCAGTGATGATCCATGGTCCGAAGCCTCCAGTGATGATCCATGGCACGAAGCCTCCAGTGATGATCCATGGCCCGGAGCCTGTAGTGATGATCCATGGCACAAAGCCTCCATTGATAATCCATGGCCCGGAGCCTCTAGTGATAATCCATGGCACGAAGCCTCAAGTGACGATCCATGGCAAGGAGCCTGCAGCGAAGGTCCCCAGTCCGGGGTCTGCGATCCTTATTTATTCTCTATGTTTGGTTAGGTCAGGGTGTGACTCGGGTGGGAGATTCTATGTTATCTATTTCTTTGTTGTTTTTGCCATGTGTGGTTCCCAATCAGAGGCAGCTGTCTATCATTGTCTCTGATTGGGGATCATATATAAGTTGTGATTTTCCGTTTGGGTTTTGTGGGGAGTTATTTTCTGTTTAGCTGTTTTGTTGCCTGACAGAACTGTTCGCTTTCGTTTTCTACTTAGTTATTTTGTTGCGGTGTTCAGTTTGATTAAAAATCATGAAATCCTACCACGCTGCACCTTGGTCTCCTTCAACCCACAACAGTCGCTACACTGTCAGAGCAGCTTACTGATTATTGCACCTGTACACAGCCCATCTGTAAATATCCCACCCAACTACCTCGTCGCCATATTGTTATTGATTTTTTTGCTCTTTTGCACCCCAGTGTCTCTCTATTTATCTTCTGCACATCTATCACTCCAGTGTTTATTTGCTAAAATGTAATTATTTCGCCACTATGGCCTATTTATTGCCTTACCTCCATAATCTTACTACATTTGCACATACCGTATATAGATTTTTCTATTGTGCTATTGACTGTACGTTTGTTTATCCCATGTGTAACTCTGTGGTGTTTGTGTCGCACTGCTTTGCTTTATCTTGGCCAGATTGCAGTTGTAAATGAGAACTTAGTCTCAACTGGCCTACCTGGTTAAAAAAAGGTGAGAAAAAAAAATACATCTGTTGTCTTGTCATGTAAAATACTTTTCCTTTGTCTCGTTTGTGTCCGTGAATATGTGTCACACCCTGACCTTAGAGATCCTTTTAATGTCTCTATTTTGATTTGGTCAGGGCGTTGGGGTGGGGTGGGCATTCCATGTTTTGTGTTCTATGTTTTCTATTTCTGTGTGTTTGGCCGGGTGTGGTTCTCAATCAGAGGCAGCTGTCTATCGTTGTCTCTGATTGAGAACCATACTTAGGTAGCCTTTTCCCACCTGTGTTTTGTGGGTAGTTGTTTTCTGTTTTTGTGTCTTCACCAGACAGAACTGTTTCGTGTTGTTCTATTTTTGGTTATTTTGTCTCAGTGTTCAGTTTTAATAAAGAAAACATGAACACTTACCACGCTGCGCTTTGGTCCACCGCTTCTTCAACAGACGATCGTTACAATATGTCTGGCACAATGGCACCCACCCTGCCAGTCTGTGGCGAGAAGACGATTCGAGAGAACAAGTACAGACAGCAAAGACTGTGTTGAACAGGGGTATTGTTAGGGTTGTTATGGTGACCTTATTAACGCCACACCGGCGGTTACAAGTCATGACCGCAGTCAAATTCCACATGAATGTTTATTGAAGGTAACTAGGCTTCTCCAAGCTCTAATGATGCTGATGGTCATTAGTAGCCTACCAAACTTGCTAACTGCCTGATATTCAGCAATCTAATCATTTGTCCCTCTAATCATTCTGACATCAATGCAAATGTAATAAAAAATCTAATCAAACACTTCATGAGAGACCATGAGCTTATGTTGCACAAGATTTCTATGGGCTACGTAATTGCATGAGAATACTGAGTTTTGATGGCCTCTATTAAAAAGAGTAGGATCCCATCAGCTTTTTATAGGCTAGGCCTACTATATTTATTGCTCAACTTTCCTAATATTAAGCACATTGCTTATCTTTACAACAGGAGCATAGGCTACCTGGCTGGCATGAAAATGAACTACAGGAAAAGCGTCCTCCAT
Organism: Salvelinus sp. IW2-2015; assembly: GCF_002910315.2. Lineage (NCBI taxonomy): Eukaryota > Metazoa > Chordata > Actinopteri > Salmoniformes > Salmonidae > Salvelinus > Salvelinus sp. IW2-2015. The sequence goes on from NC_036856.1 coordinate 28,324,884, forward strand.
TCGCTATTTAAGTGCATTGATGACATGTATGATAATGGTCTTTTGTACTACTTTTGTACTATGAGGGATAGTAGATTCACATAGGCTAGTGCTTTTGCTGTTCGTTATGCCTACTCATCTTGTTGGCTGACGAAAAGAAAATGTGGACAGTTCTTCCAACATCTTCAATATGCGCCTCGGAATTCGATAAGTAGGACAAGCGCAGTTGTGTGGTTCCTCAATTAAAAGTTTTGAGATTATGCCGCGGGATTTAGAGGTAATTTGTGGTTTAGTATGTTACCCTGCGTCACTGCTTCATTGCTCCAGACCAGCGCAAGGGGGAGTTAGAGCACTGATTATGCTGTTGCAAGCTGTAAAAACATTTGTCAGGCGGAGAACGACCTGTTTAAATTATATGAGCAAAAAATATTCAATTCTATTTGGAACGGCACCCTCTGGGAAGAATTAAACTTGGTTAAGCTTTCATAGTATCCGTTGAGTTTTTTACTCTGAGAATTAGAACCTAACAGAATGGCAAGCCAGACAAAATTAAAAGGGCCTATTGTCTCACCCCATGTTCAAGAATGGCCTTTTATAACCGCTCACTTTCCATTATTTGAAAACAAAATCATCTCCAAAATATCGTTATTTTTTAACAAGGACTTGAAAATGAGATTGTGAACTCTGCAAACAACGTTTCCAGTCTGAGAATGAGAATGGCAAATGTCTGTAATTAATACATTCCTTGAATACATTGGAATAGAAAAGAAGCCATCCATCCACCCATTATGAGCTATTAGCAGGACAATAGACTTGCCAAGAAGGAGGGTAGGGGGAGAATTGTATCATCAATTTCTCAAGCCAAAACATCTTGATGGCCTTCTTTGCTTGTACTCTAGGCTTGGCAGAGTTACAGATGAATGTTTTCAGTTGATGCCAAACAAGTTAGATCGGGTTTAAATCAGGAGACCTACAAGTAGAGATTAAACAAATATTTGTAGATATATTGTAGGTCTGCCGTAAGTGTTGTAGGTATTTTATTTATTTATTTTTATTTTACCTTTATTTTACAACATAAAGGTCTTGTCACGCCCTGACCTTAGATATCTCTGTTTTTCTATATATGTTGGTTAGGTCAGAGTGTGACTAGGGTGGGTACGCTAGTTTTGTATGTCTAGGGTTTTGTATGTCTAGGGTTTTTGTATGTCTAGGGGTGTTGTATGTCTATGTTGGCCTGATATGGTTCCCAATCAGAGACAGCTGTTTATCATTGTCTCTGATTGGGGATCATATTTAGGTAGCCATTTTCCTCGTTTGTGTTGTGGGATCTTGTCTACATTGAGTTGCCTGAGTGCACACCTGTAGCGTCACGTTTCGTTTGGCTGGTTGTTTGTTGTTTTGTTAGGTGAGTTTCAGTTGATTAAAATGATGTGGAACTCTACTCACGCTGCGTCTTGGTCTCATCTTTATGTCGATCGTGACAGGCCTACTTACTCTGCTGGCGTCTTGACCCAGTGTATGCCCTGGGTCAATGTTGCAAACCCAGACAGCAGTGTGTTTTGGTCCGAGCAGACCCTTTTCCGGCTTACAGACATAGCTTACAGCTTCTTTCTATGGTGCTACCCATTCCAGGGTTAGGAATGTAACCACCAGAGGACTTGAAAATGAGACGGAGCTGAGAGGATCACCAAAACTTAAGGTACTTTGGTTTCAGTGCATTTTCCTAAAAATAAATGTATATAGCCTATCAATGTGTAGGCATACTGTGTAATAAAATCGATAATTGTGTACTAACAATGTGAACGTGTATTTGCAGAGCATACAACCATGCCGACAACCATCCGTGGGGCTGGACAATGGGCAGCACCGAATAAACGCATGGTTCCACAGAATACCAACTGGGATGGACCCCGAGGCAAATGTGGCTTCTTCATCAACATCATTATGCTTTCGTTAATAAAATAATGGTAAAAATACTCTTTCAAAATGCAGATGTTTATTTCGTTATGGATCCATAACTTATTTTTTTACTTATTGTGTACATAATGTTGCTGCTACCATCTCTTATGATCAAAAATAACTTCTGGACATCAGAGAAGCGATTACTCACCCCGGACTGGAAGAAACAGTTTTCCTTTAACGAGTCCGACGAGAAGAATATCCTGCTTTCAGTGGAACAGGCCCAGATCCACGCCTTTTGCGTGAAGAAAAGACACCGGAAAAGGGGCCTCTTTTCCTTTCGAAAATCAAGAGGCAAGCGAGTAAACTCCCACTGCCTTCCATTCTTCTCGCTAACGTGCAATCATTGGACAATAAAATGGAACGAACGATTAAGATTATCCTACCAACGGGACACTAAAAATTGTAACATCTTATGTTTCACTGAGACGTGGTGGAACGGAGATACGGACAATATAGAGCAAGCAGGATTTTCCATGCACCGGGAGAACAGAGACGCTACCTCTGGTAAGACGAATGGTGGGAATGTGTGTCTTTTTGTCAATAACAGCTGGTGTGCGATGTCTAATATTAAATACGTTTTGAGGTAATGCTCGCCTGAGGTAGTGCGGTCTACAGCTTATAAGGTACTCTATCTACCAAGAGAGTTCTCATCTGTATTATTTGTAGCCGTCTATTTACCACCACAAAACGAAGCTAGCACTAAGACCGCTCTCAACCAACTCTATAAGGCCATAAGCAAAGAAGAAAATGTTCACCCAGAAGCAGCAATCCTAGTGGCCGGGGAGTTTAATGCTGGCAAACATGAATCAGTTTTACCAGATTTTTACCAGCATGTCACATGTGCAACCAGGGGGAAAAAATCCTAGACCACCACACACAGAGATGCATACAGAGCTCTCCCTCACCCTCCATTTGGCAAATCTGACCATAATTCTATCCTTCTGATTCCTTCTTACAAGCAAAAACTAAAGCAGGAAGTACCAGTGACTTGCTCAATACGGAAGTGGTCAGATGATGTGGATGCTACACTACAGGACTGTTTTGCTAACACAGACTGGAATATGTTCCGGGATTCATCCAATGGCAAGTAGCCTAGTGGTTAGAGCATTGGACTAATAACTGAAAGGTTGCTAGATCAAATCCCTGAGCTGACAAGGTAAAAATCTGTCATTCTGCCCCTGAACAAGGCTGTTCCTAGGCTGTCATTGAAAATAAGAATTTGTTCTTAACTGTCTTGCATAGTTAAATATAAATAAATTGAGGAATACACCACCTGCTTCATCAATGAGGATGTTGTCCCCACAGTGACTGTACGTGCATATCACAACTAGAAGCCATGGATTACAGGCATCATCCGCATCGAGCTAAAGGCTAGAGCTGCCGCATTCAAGGAGCGAAAGACTAATCTGGATGTTTATAAGAAATCCTGCTATAACCTCAGACAAACCATCAAACAAGCAAAGCGTCAATACAGGATTAAGATTGAACTGTACTACACCGGCTCTGACGCTCATCAAATCAAATGTATTTATATAGCCCTTCTTACATCAGCTGATATCTCAAAGTGCTGTACAGAAACCCAGCCTAAAACCCCAAAACAGCAAGCAATGCAGGTGTAGAAGCACGGTGGCTAGGAAAAACTCCCTAGAAAGGCCAAATCCTAGGAAAAAACCTAGAGAGGAACCAGGCTATGAGTCCTCTTCTGGCTGTGCCGGGTGGAGATTATAACAGAACATGGCCAAGATGTTCAAATGTTCATAAATGACCAGCATGGTCAAATAATAATAATCACAGTAGTTGTCGAGGGTGCAGCAAGTCAGCACCTCAGGAGAAAATGTCAGTTTGCTTTTCATAGCCGATCATTAAGAGTATCTCTACCGCTCCTGCGGTCTCTAGAGAGTTGAAAACAGCAGGTCTGGGACAGGTAGCACGTCCAGTGAACAGGTCAGGGTTCCATAGCCCCAGGCAGAACAGTTGAAACTGGAGCAGCAGCACGGCCAGGAGGACTGGGTACAGCAAGGAGTCATCATGCCAGGTAGTCCTGGGGCATGGTCCTAGGGCTCAGGTCCTCCGAGAGAGAGAAAGAAAGAGAGAAAGAGAGAATTAGAGAGAGCATACTTAAATTCACACAGGACACCGGATAAGACGGAGAAGTACTCCAGATATAACAAACTGACCCTAGCCCCCCGACACATAAACTACTGCAGCATAAATACTGGAGGCTGAGACAGGAGGGGTCAGGAGACACTGTGGCCCCATCTGATGATACCCCCGGACAGGGCCAAACAGGAAGGATATAACCCCAACCACTTTGCCAAGGCACAGCTCCCACACCACTAGAGGGATATCTTCAACCACCAACTTACCATCCTGAGACAAGGCCGAGTATAGCCCACAAAGATCTCCTCCACGGCACAACCCAAGGGGGGGTGCCAACCCAGACAGGAAGATCACGTCAGTGACTCAACCCACTCAAGTGACGCACCTCTCCTAGGGACGGCATGAAAGAGCACCAGTAAGCCAGTGACTCAGCCCCTGTAATAGGGTTAGAGGCAGAGAATCCCGGATGTGGCAGGGCTTGAAAACTATTACGGACTACAAAGGGAAACCCAGACACGAGCTAAATGCTTTTATGCTCGCTTCGAGGCAAGCAACACTGAAGCATGCACGAGAGCACCAGCTGTTCTGGATGACTGTGTGATAACGCTCTCGGTAGCCGATGTGAACAAAATCTTTAAACAGGTCAACATTCACAAAGCCGCTGGGCCAGACGGATTACCAGGACGTGWACTCAAAGAATGCGTTGACCAACTGTTGAGTATCTTCACTGACATTTTCAACCTCTCCCTGACAGAGTCTGTAATACCTACATGTTTCAATCAGACCACCACCAGACCTCCTCCAGGCTGGCCTACGACACGGGCTCCCAGCCGACCCTGGCCTTTGTGCAACAACACTTTTGGTGGCTTACCATGGTGTCATGACTGTCCTGATCAGGTCAGGTTACAGGAGACCACAACCCTACAGATTATCTCTCACCTCCAACAGAGGAGGAGAGATCTAGGGGTATGAAGATGTGGGGGTTTTATGACCCCTCACGCCCATGGTAAATCTTAGGCCACAGACAAATCCTTTGTCCTCTCACTGTGGAGAACCAGCCTCAGAACATTAAACATGCAATAAAGGGACTTTGGAACAATGGTTTCCGTCAGCCACAATGGTGATCATGACGATAGATGGAATATTGAAATTCATGTCATTTTTGTTTTGTTATTAAAGGTTAATAGATGACGTTATTACGAAAACATTGTAACTTTAAGAGTTTTCCTAGTATATACTTGATGTTTATACATTGTATGTTGTGTGGAAAATGTCCAAATCAAAGAGAATGTTTTGGTAAAGATGAAATGTGAAGTTGTCTAAAATTGGATTTGAGTAAAATTTAGACCTTGCCTCTTAACTTGGTACGCCCAGAGAATTGCCCTAAAGGCGGTTACGCCCACTTCTGACCAGAGGGTATAATACATGTGAGTTAAGAAGTAACATATCAGACTAAGTGACCCGAGCTGCAGCCAAGGTCTAAAAAGTCAACGAACCCAAAATTCAACCCAAGGTGAAATCTTTTTCTACCCATGCTACTGATGAGTAGCTGTGTCTAAGCGGGCGAATTCAAGCCGGACCACCTAACCTCCATTCTCCATCAAATCGTGGTATCTACACTGTTTCATTCCTACGCTGTGAGCCCTGAGCTACAGAGCTGTCTGTCCTCAGAAGACCCCTCCCAGAGCAAGGGCGAGGAATCAGACCAAAAGGACACTGACATCGTGAGGACAACCAGAGAGTTGCGCCGGAGAAGTGCGTCATTGAGAAGCCTAAACGACCCACGCGGAGCTCCCATCTGAGACCTCCCACACGTAATTACATCATTATATTCTGACCCATAAGAGCGGCAGTTTGGGGCAAGGCTAGGGTTAAATTAAGCATAGCTGACAAATGCACCCAAATGTATATTTCTCTCGTGTACTTTCTCTTTTTCTCTCACTTTTAAATCCCCATTTTGGGTAACACGCACCATAGTGTATTGGCCCGTTATACTAAGTTCTAATCAATAGCCTAGACTGTGTTTATGTGTATGTGTATCTTTTATCATCATTTTAGCTTTCTAGTAAATAAATAATCAACTAAGATTGGTGTGGTACGAACTCATTGGTGGGACCCGGGTCAGTGCAGATTCCCGGATTATGCGACGTTCAGAATGAGATTGTAGAGGAAACTGATTAATTAGCGACTGTTGTAAAATCGATATTCTGATATTCTTTGAGTTTAATTTGGGAAATAGGAACTCAATAAAACTAATTTTCCCATGGTGCCCCAGGTTAATGAGTTAATAATTGCTTGATCATTTATTCACGCAATTAGAAACCTTTAATAATTCGATGAGCAACAGTCATATTAACTAATACAACATCACGACAATGGTTCCTGACATCTCCGCATTCATTGTCGCATGCACGATCTGTGCACAGAACAAGACTCCTCGGCAAGCTCCGGCTGGTCTCCTTCAACCTCTGTCTGTCCCTCACCATCCTGGTTTCACACAATCCCTGGACTTTGTCACCGGTCTCCCCCCATCTGATGGCAACAGCTACGGACCGGGCGGCTCCGGCAGCTCTTGACTGGCGGGCGCTCTGGCAGCTCCTGACTGACGGGCGGCTCTTGGCAGCTCCTGACTGACGGCGGGCTCTGGCAGCTCCTGACTGACGGGCGGCTCTGGCAGCTCCTGACGGACGGACGGCTCCTAACGGCTCCTGACTGACGGACGTGGCTCGATGCCTGACCACACTAAAACAAAGAAATAAACAAAAAACAGGGTCAGAACGCTGGACAGGGGAGGATTGGCAAGCCGAAAGAACACCATCCCAACGTGAAGCACGGGGGTGGCAGCACTCATGTTGTGGGTGCTTCGCCTGCAGGAGGGACTGGTGCACTTCACAAAATAGATTGGCATCATGAGGAGGAAAATTATGTCGATATATTGAAGCAACATCTCAGGACATCAGTCAGGAAGTTAAAGCCTTGGTCGCAAATGGGTCTTCCCAAATGGACAATGACCGCCAAGCATACTTCCAAAGTTTGGCCAAAATGGCTTAAGGACAGCAAAGTCAAGGTATTTGGAGTGGCCATCACAAAGCCCTGACCCATCCTATAGAAAATTTGTGGGCAGAACTGAAAAAGCATGTGCAGCAAGGAGGCCTACAAACCTGACTCAGTTTCACCAGATCTGTCAGGAGGAATGGGACAAAATTCACCCAACTTATTGTGGGAAGCTTGTTGGAAGGCTACCCAAAACGCTTTGACCACAAGTTTAGAACAATCTTAAAGGCAATGCTACCAAATACTAATTGAGTGTATGTAAACTTTTGACCCACTGGAAATGTGATGAAATAAATAAAAGCTGAAATAAATCATTCTCTCTACTTTTATTGAGACATTTCACATTCTTAAAATAAAGTGGTGATCCTAACTGACCTAAGACAGGGAATTTTTACTAGGATTAAATGTCAGGAATTGTGAAAAACTGAATTTAAATGTATTTGGCTAAGGTGTATGTAAACTTCCAACTTCAACTGTACATATTTTTTCGTGTTATGTTTTTTAGACCTGTCTAAAATAAATAATGTATGTATTGTGATGGTGTAGGCTATATAGATTTGTTTTACTTTTTAAAATGTAGATGTTCCCAAGGTACAAGGCTTGTAGGCTATGTAGGAAGCCACGAGATGCTAAATGTGTTTATGTTAATTAACGGTAAATTACGGTGACACCTGTAGTTATTTCCTTGACAATCACCGGCTGACAAAATTTCATGACAGCCACAGCCCTTTGTACTGTACAGCGGCTCTGCATGGAACTGTTATTGTGGGGTGAGCCTGCAGTCAGACTGGTGTTATTGTGAAGGGACACAGACACACGGAGACCGCCAGATTACTCATTACACACCTACAGCCGGAAAGCGGCAGCAACCCAGGCAGACCAAACAACACATAAAATGGGAACCCAGACAGAGAAAAGGTAAAACCTTTGTAAGTAATAACATTGATGCTCTGGATCAGGAGTGCCCCCCCAACCCAGATGGTATGTCCTGCCACAGAGACACAGAGCCAGAGAGCCAAACACTAAGGCCATGTATCAGTGGTCCTGGGCGCCGTCCTCCCAGCTGAGCTTTTAACATGAGCAACAGCGACCCACAGCCACTCTGTGCAAGGCAAACCTCACTGCCAAAGGAGAGAGGAGAGGAGAGGGAGAGAATCCTAGTAGAGACAGAGCTCCCCACAGTGGCTGATGGTATGGTGGTCATGGGATATCATCTTGGGATGGGGTGATGCATTCAATCAGGTACTGTACTGTACACCAAATGGAAAAAGAGAGAGACAGAGAGAGGGGGGGGGGTTAGAGGGGGATATTGTTGTTATTGTAACATTGGAAGTGAACAGGGGTTTCTCCCTGTAAGCTGTGTGGTCAAATGCTAACTAGGGTGTAGTGTTGCCACAGAGTAAACAGAAGAGAGGAGATGAAGGCTGCTGGCTAGTCAACTCTCCAATCAGTTTGGCATGGTAATCACCATGACTCCTTGTGAGAATACAAATCAAATGAATTAGATATGAACATCCCAGTCCTATTTCTCCTCTCATGAGAAAAATTAATTAAGAAAATAATAATTCAATTCAAATCGCTTGTTCGTATCCCCTGTCTCTCCATCTCGTTCTGTGTCTCTCTATTTTTCCATCTTTCTCCATCTCCCAATGGAGAGAATGAATTCGAGTCAATAGAGAGAGATTTGATCAGGAATCATTGCAATGTTATGATTTCCCTATATAAAATAAAATATGTATTCAGTATGCATGGAGAGCAGTGTTACTTGTTCTAAACAGGAGATGAGCTGAGCCAAACTACTTCAGGGAGTCTCTTTTGCCTCTGTAAATAGCCGGAAGTTTACACACTGTTTACCTAAAAGTGTCTAAGGAGGTATAGGCTACTCAGGGATATCTTTCTGTTTACATTTACACTTGTGAAATCTTTGTTTAGCATTGTAGCTCATTTAAAAATCTCATGTTTGTTGATGCAGTGTTATAAAACATTCACTATTTACTGCAGGTATCTGCTTTAAGACTATAGATGTTGTATATTTTACAGGCATTATTTATCACTGATACATGAGTCATTCCCCGCTGGCCCACACATCCTCTTCAGTGCACAAAGGTCAATAAATAAAGGTAAACAAATGAATTCATCACAAGCCTCAACAGGACAGAAATTTCTCACCTTGTGAATGGATGAATTGAGGGAGGTTGGCTGGGAGATGAAAGGCTGTTTCATTCAGCTTGGCCGAAGCACTGAGCCCAATGAATAAACTGGCCTTCACCTGCCATGGCATTAGTTCAGAGGGAATTAATGCAAGACAAATAGGAGAAGGGCTAAGCCAGGTTTTATATCTGCTCCTGGACACAGATCAAGTAAAAGGCCAGGGGACACCACAGAACAGGGATGGCCAGTAATGGTTATGGAGGACAGCAGTGTGTACAGGCTTTTGTAAGACACCTGATACAACACTAGCCACCTAATATATGCTCTCAAAAATAGTCCATCTTTGGTTGAATCAGGTGTGTAAGCGCTGGGCTGAACAAATACCTGCATACATTATGGAACATGGCACAGAGGCTCAGGGGAGGGAATGATCAGATCTGCCAGGTTTTGCAGCAGTCACAGCAGCAGTGTTTTACAGCACCTGTTCTCATTCTCCTAGCTGGCCCAGAGCGTCCCGCTGAGGGTCCATAAATCAGTCGTCGGTACTGGAGAGGGGTGGACAGGTAGAGACACTCTGCTGTCTCTGTCCCTGTTACTGTCAGTCGTCTCGTTTTGCTCACTACACTGCCAGTTGTTCTGTCATCAGTAATTTTCAAAGCTGGGGGACGACAGTGTCTGTCTCAGTCCCCCCCATTTGGCAGAGATAGTGGTGTCTCCCTCCCTTCCTCCTCTCCTCTGCTGTCTGACTTCATAGGAGAGTGATGGGTGAAGAGTTTGTCGTTGAACTGGGTCAAACATCTCTCTCTGATTTTTCAAGCTTCCCTGATTCCCATCCTAGGAATTTCAAAGTAAAAAAGCACAATAAAAACTCTGAGTCACCTCTTAACCCTCCCATCTGCCAATCCTCCTCCCAGCCCAACATGTGGATACTTGTGTGCTCTAGCCAGAGGGGAATAGCAAACAGGGGAATATAATAGGGAAGTCTAACTAGAACTGGGAAAAACATCAGAAGTTGTTGAGCATATATATGAGTGCTGATCTTCAGGACGAACAAACTCTGCTTTTCAGGGATATTGTAATCATATGCATACATTGTAAGTATTAGCTTTGAGCTTTGCTTCGGCTGTATAGAGAAATAGAGAAATGCTTGTGACATGACCACTCCTTTCACATTCCTTTCATTCCGTACTTAACATGGTTGGTTGACCTACAGTATATTGGTTTGCTTCCGTTTTTGCATTTCTAGGCACAAATGAGTTATGCTTCATTGTAAGTGGTTAGTAGTTCATAGATAGGTAGTCTCTATTCACATTTGTGTATAAAATAAATGTTTGATACAGAACAATGCTCATGGATGATTGGTCAAAAATATTTTTTCTCTGGCTAATACTTATTATCGATTAATGAATCAATAATCATAATGGATGGCCAGTGTCTTCTTAAACGGCTGTAGATTCTGACTGCTGAAGTTATGAGATTTCCTGTTTCTGTCCCATAATTCATAGGGAAACTGGCCAGTTGCTGTTCTGCTTTTGCATTTTTTGGGCAAAAAACATCTCTGACTAGACAGGCTTCCTGTGCTCTCTGTTGCCTCTGTCTTTCTTTCTCCCTCATTTTAGATCAGCTGTTTCCATCATCACTCTCTCATGTTAGAAGGTCTGATATCAAGCGAAGGGGCATGTACAGGAAGTAAGTCAACATTCTGTTCTGTATAAATGTAAACCATTTGAACATCATCATCCTCAAAAATAAAATTAAGAGTCTCTAGGCTTTTTTGTTGTTTTTGTAGGGCCCCCAAGCCCCCCATCGATGAAGTTGTGTCATGGCGACAATCCCTGAAAAAACTCCAGGAGTCTAAAAGTAAGACAATGTACTCTTCTTTACTATCTCTCTCTCTACTACTGTTGATACTGTTGATTGGTACTGTTGATACAGTCCTACCAAAACATGTGCAGGGAAGTGTTACCAGTATAAGCCTAAAGTCATTGGAACAGGGGGGACAAGCTGGCTGTCGTTGTACATATTTTGTCTTGTGTCGATTAGAGTCAGTTCTCCAGCTGTGATTTATATTAAGCAATTAGTGTGAGTAATGCAGTTTGCTGTTTGTTTGTGTTCCCAAAAGACTAATGAAAAATGGCACACCTGCATGGCTTCATAAGTAGGCTAAGCATTTTGAAAAGGAACAGTAGGCTACAAAGGACAATTATTCTCCCATAAGACATCTGCAATGGTTCACTCACATCTTAAACATGTTTTATGACATTGTACATGTTTTTTTAGGCAACAAAAGTTATTATATTGTTTGCTAATTTATTTGCATTGGTCAGCAACTGTAAATGTCCCATTTAAAAATGGAAGCCCAGAACATCTGCTGGTGAGCTTGAAAAAGCATCTCCTTGTCAATAATTCCCTGTCAATTTCCTGAACCAGTTTGACAACTTTGTGGGCTAGCCTGCTCTCTCTAACTAAACCTGTGTTCTGCAGGTCATGGTCAGTGGCCATGCTTACATGTATGTGCCTGCCTGTGTGAATGTGAGTCTGTTTCACACCATCTCCTTTTTATGTCTCTACCGTGTAGCAGGGCAGCTGGCCTTCAGAGAGTTCCTGAGGACAGAGTACAGCGAGGAGAACATCTTGTTCTGGCTGGCCTGTGAGGAGTACAAGACCATCACCACCAGCAATGAGATAGCAATAGCAGCCAAAAGGATCTACACAGAGTTTGTACAGGTCGACGCTCCCAGACAGGTACGTAAAGTCATCAGACGGAATGGTGTAGCTTAATCTTCTTTCCCCCTCTCTCTTTCTTTCATTTATTTTTTTAATCGTTAGCTCTCCCCCTCAAGCTGTCTCTCAATCATTCTGTCTGTGTCCCTCTCTCTGTCCAACATGATGGCTACACAAAGGCAATGTTTCATTCATTACTCAATTCCAGATAAACATCGACTGTGGGACCAGGCAGGAGATTACAAACAGCATGTCTCAGCCGACCCTGAGCTGCTTCGACAAGGCACAGAGACTGATATACAAGCTGATGAAAAAGGACTGTTATCCCAGATTCCTGAAATCTGAAATCTATCAAGGTCTTTTAGAACCATCAGAAGCCAGCTGAGATTCCAGAACCAGGTGGAGAATAATACCTGCTAACAACCAACAGTCTGTGGGCTGACAGGGATTCAACTCTCTCCGCTCTAACTAGCTGCCCATGTTAGTTCAGCATGGTTTAACTCTGGGCTGGAGCACAAAACACAGGACCCATGCTCTGTAGTCTCTCTAATAATAGTTCATCATCTAGCTCAGTGGCTCCCAATCGTATTCTGAGGTGTGGCCAACCAAAATATTTTCAACGTAAGGTGGGATACTCTCCATATAAATATGCTAATATTATAGATAATAGATATGATTACAAATGTTATACAGTACTGACTTTATTTAGAGTATAAAGCATTATGTATGTTTAATAACTTATTATTATCCATTGATTATCAATTGATTATTACTTTTGACTGTAATAATTCATGGTATTCTCCTGATGTCTATGAAAACTAGGATATGTCAGACCTGCCATTAAAGCCATGAAAAAGAGTTTCAGTCAATTTTTTTATTAATGTGTTGTTTCTGTCTATGACAGAAATTCAATAAGCCAACCCAATGCAATGTTGTGTATGCGGGTGTATGTCATTAGGATTCAGAAAGCCAATCCAACACAATCAGTGCAGCATCAGCTGAGGTCATAGTCTCTTTCTCTCAGTCGTACCCTCATGTTGTTCCTCTTTATCTCTCAGACCCAGAGCAACCCCAAACGCTCTGTTCCCTAGGCAACCAGGCCAGTGGGCCATCTTTGAGACCTCTCTCTTGTGTGTTGTGTTTGGTCCCATCTCTGCCTCTCTCTTGTGTGTTGTGTTTTCACACATTGTACAGTGGGATTTCATGTTGTTTACAGTTAAATTGACCTCTCGGTGTTATGTGTAACACCAGTCCAGGCATGTATAGTTTCTCCCCAGCAACGTCTGTGTATGCAGCGAAAATAATAATACTTTAAAAAAAATAAAGTAAGCTTTATGCAACATCTTTCTGAGTATGGACCCATCGACACCTTTTATATCTCCCAGCAGGAGGCCATGTACTCTAGAAGGATCAACCACCTGCCTCCACTCCAACACACCATCTTCCCTCCACATACAGACCTCCACAAGGATATACACCTGGCATCTTCCACTTGTAAACATAGACACAATTAAATTTAACGCATACCAACCTGCTCTAGGATATGATACCATGTTCATTGCTTCCCTCAGTGAGTCCCACACATCCACACACACATAGGCACTTTAATTGTGTTTCCGGCCAAACGTATACAGTTGCAAGAAAAAGTATGTGAACTCTTTGGAATGATCTCGAATTCTACGTAAATTGTTAAAAAATGTCACAACAGTAGACAAACACAGTGTTAAACTAACAACACACACATGTTTTTATTTTTCTTGTCTATATTGAATACATAATTTAAACAATCACAGTGTAGGTTGGGAAAAGTATGTGAACCCCTAGGCTAATGACTTCTCCAAAAGCTAATTGGAGTCAAGAGTCAGCTAACCTGGAGTCCAATCAATCAGACAAGATTGGTTAGAGTTGCCCTCCAATATAAAAAACACTCACAACTTGTGAATTTGCTATTCACATGAAGCATTGCCTGATGTGAACCATGCCTCAAACAAAAGATATCTCAGAAGATTAAGATTAAGAATTGTTGACTTGCATGAAGCTGGAAAGGGTTACAAAATAATTTCTAAAAGCTTTGATGTTCATCAGTCTGTCTGTCCGCCAATTGAAGGACAACAACCCAAAAAGAAGTACATCAACAACAGAATGGCTTCAACAGAAGACAATACGGCTTCTGGAGTGGCCCAGTCAGAGTCCTGACCTCAACCCGATTGAGATGCTGTGGCATGACCTCGAGAACGGTTCACACCAGAAATCCCAAGAATATTGCTGAACTGAAACAGATTTGTAAAAAGGAATGGTCCAAAATTCCTCCTAACCGTCGTGCAGGTCTGATCCGCAACTACAGAAAACATTTGGTTGAGGTTAGACTGTGATGGCACCCGTCTTATCGGCTCTTAACCAACCATGCTATTTTGTTTGTTCTTTCAAGTTTTTTGTAACTTTTTTTGTACATAATGTTGCTGCTACCATCTCTTATGACCAAAAAGAGCTTCTGGACATCAGAACTGGATTTCTCACCTCAAACCGGAAGAAGAGTTATTCTTCAATGAGTCGGACTGGAGGGATATAATACAGACACCCGACCATGCCTAGATCCCGGAGAAGGAGAAGGAAACTGAGATTTCACGGAAAGAGATCAGGGTGCCTTGTGAGGATCAGGTGACAAGTGGCTAACCTGCCCTGACCTTCTGTTCTGCTAGCTAACATTCAATCGCTGGAAAATAAATGGGATGAACTGAAAGCACGTTTATCCTACCAATGGAACATACATTTTTTTAATATCTTATGTTTCACCGAGTCGTGGCTGAACGACGACATTAAGAACATACAGCTGGCGGGTTATACACTCCATTGGCAGGACAGAACCACAGCCTCTGGTAAGACACAGGGCGGGGGCCTATGCATTGATGTAAACAAAAGCTGGTGCACGATATCTAAGGAAGTCTCGCGGTTTTGCTCGCCTGAGGTAGAGTATCTCATGATAAGCTGAAGACCACACTATCTACCTAGAGAGTTTTCATCTGTATTTTTTGTAGCTGTCTACATACCACCACAGACTGATGCTGGCACTAAAACCACACTCAATGAGCTGTATACCGCCATAAGCAAACAGGAAAACGCTCATCCAGAGGCGGTGCTCCTAGTGGCCGGGGACTTTAATGCAGGGAAACTTAAATCAGTTTTACCTAATGTCTATCAGCATGTCACATGTGCAACCAGAGAGGAAATAAATTCTCAACCACATTTACTCCACACACAGAGACATGTACAAAGCTCTCCCTCGCCCTCCATTTGGCAAATCGGACCATAATTCTATCCTCCTGATTCCTGCAAACAAGCAAAAATTAAAACAGGAAGCACCAGTGGCTCAGTCTATAAAAAAGTGGTCAGATGAAGCAGATGCTAAACTACAGGACGATTTTGCTAGCACAGACTAGAATTTGTTCCGGGATTCTTTCGATGGCATTGCGGAGTACACCACATCAGTCACTGGCTTTATCAATAAGTGCATCGAGGACGTCGTCCCCACAGTGACTGTACGTACATATCCCAACCAGAAGCCATGGATTACAGACAACATTCGCACTGATCTAAAGGGTAGAGCTGCCGATTTCAAGGAGCGGGACTCTAACCCGGAAGCTTATAAGAAATCGCGCTATGCCCTCCGACGAACCATCAAACAGGCAAAGTGTCAATACAAGACTAAGATAGAATCATACTACACTGGCTCCGACACTAGTCGGATGTGGCAGGGCCTGCAAACTATTACAGATTACAAAGGGAAGCACAGCCGAGAGCTGCCCAGTGACATGAGCCTACCAGACGAGCTAAATAACTTCTATGCTCGCTTTGAGGCAAGTAACACTGAAACATGCATGAGAGCATCAGCTGTTCCGGACGACTGTGTGATCACGCTCTCTCCGCAGCCGATGTGAGTAAGACCTTTAAACAGGTCAACATTCACAAGGCCACAGGGCCAGTCGGATTACCAGGACGTGCACTACGAGCATGTGCTGAGCAACTGGCAAGTGTCTTCACTGACATTTTCAACATCTTCCTGTCTGAGTCTGTTATATCAACATGTTTCAAGCAGACCACCAGGGGTGCGTGCTCAGTCCCCTCCTGTACTCCCTGTTCACTCATGACTGCACGGCCAGGCACGACTCCAACACCCTCATTAAGTTTGCTGATGACACAACAGTGGTAGGCCTGATCACCGATAACGATGAGACATGTGTGTGTGTGTGTGTGTGTGTGTGTGTGTGTGTGTGTGTGTGTGTGGTGTGTGTGTGTGTGTGTGTGTGTGTGTGTGTGTGTGTGTGTGTGTGTGTGTGTGTGTGTGTGTGTGTGTGTGTGCGAGCGAGCGAGCGTTTAGCAGATGTTATAGTACCATAAGCATTTTGCTGCACCCACTATTCCTAACAATGCAGTAAAATGCCAAACAAGTACACAAATAATAAATAAAATAAATATATTTATATATATCAAGAAATCAAGAAAATTGGGAACGAGTCTAATTAACAATACAAATAGCACTGTAACAGTAATCAAATGCAATTTATATGTATTTACAGCGGGGTAATTTACACAAGATCAGCTAGGAACGAGATGTACAGCAGTAGATTTATTAGAGTGAACTATGTCAAGAATCCAGTATATTCAGTACCAGTCAAAGTTTGGACACACCTACTAATTCAAGGGTATTTCTTTATTTGACTATTTTCTACATTGTAGAATAATGAAATAACACATATGGAATCATATAGTAACCATACAAGTGTTACAAAAAATACAAAATAAAGAAAACCCTGGAATGAGTAGGTGTGTCCAAACTTTTGACTGGTACTGTAAATAAATATGCAGTGTGTTTAAACAGTGTAACTATAATACGATTTACAGTAGATGAAATGCAGTAGATGAAATGTTAGAATGAGCTAGAATGAGTATGTTGAGAATGCAGTAGGGTCCAGTGGTTTTTGTCTATACATGGAATGCAGCGTTGGCTGTGTGAATGTGTGAGAGTTAGTGTGTGAGTGAGTGTGTGTGTGTTTGGTTGTGTTTCTGTGCGTGTGTGTGTGTGTGGCGTGTCTGTTTGTTGTGATAGCTTGTGTGTGTGTTTGTGATAGTGAGTGAGTGAGTGAGTGAGTGAGTGAGTGAGTGAGTGAGTGAGTGAGTGAGTGAGTGATGAGTGAGTGAGTGAGTGAGTGAGTGAGTGAGTGAGTGAGTGAGTTGAGTGAGTGAGTGAGTGAGTGAGTGAGGTGAGTGAAGTGAGTGAGTGAGTGAGTGAGTGAGTGAGTGTGCATAACTGGTGATGCTAGTGGAGATGGCTCTTCAACAGTCTGATGGTCCAATAGAAGCTCTCGGTCTTAGCTCTGATGCAGATGTACTGTCTCTTTCTGTCAGACGGTGACCAAGTGAACAGTCCATGGCTCGGGTGACTGAGGTTGTTAATGTTCTTGTGTGCGCGTGCGTGTGTGCTTGCTTGTGTGTCTGTTTGTGGTATGTGCATGTGTTTCTGTCTAACTTCAGAAGAGAGAAAAGTTCTCTAACCAAGACGGCGTCTGTTATTTGGAATATTAAACTTGAAGACAGAACATTAATAAGACAGTAGGGTTCTAAACGAGATGAGACCAGTGACACGGTAACATTTACATAATACCACACCATCCCAGGGATACAGCAGGGATTTAGGTCTCTACAAGACATACTATTGCATAAAAATAATCTGTTCCTCTGTCTATCTCCCTTTCAGGGCTGGGATGATAATACAAATCTGCCTGAGCCAATACAAAGATTGGATCAAAGCAACATAAACAATATCTCTGTCAATTATAGGACAGGGCATTGTTTGGGCCTGAAGAAAAGACAATAACACAGCATAATATATTTGGAAACAAAGAAACATGACTTCAAGTTCCAAGTGTAAAGTGAAGTTTTAATGTGGTAGTTAAAGGTGACATTACATAGAGAAACACTATTTTGTCTTTATTCCTTTAAAACCTGGTTACATAAACAGGCAGGGACAGACAAAAACACTGTGAAATCTCACAACATGGTAGAGACTTCATGCCATGCTAATCACATGTCCCTCTGGGTTGGCAGAGGGCCAGGGACATTGGGAAGAAGGATAGTTCTGAAAGCCTCTCAATCATCTCTTGGTGTGTCTGAAAATATCTGAAACCCTACCTCTTCCTACCTCTTCTAAGATTATCCCACAGCTCTCCCCCATTTTACTATGATATCTTACAAAGGTCCTGAACCTCCCTATTTGTAACATTCCACTGATTTTGCCTAAAAATAAATACTATACCCAAGACTATAATGATATTTCCCATTGACTATCGTGGTTTTTCAAATCCCCTAACAATACAGTTTGCAGGTCCATCTGAAATATTATGAGATAGTAAGTACTATTCCTGGACCTGACTCCAAAAGCGAGCCATCGATGGACAGTACCAACAAATATGTTCTATGGATTCTGTTTAATTTAATCCCATCCCATCCCTGTTCTGATAGACCCCTGTGATGGCTGGGTGCTGATTTGGGAGACAGACAGGGAGGGGATAGAGGTCGTGAGGCCCCAGCAGGTTAGCCTTCTCTGGGCTGCAGAGGAGAAGAGATAACTCCCTGGGACTTTGGGTCTGGTAAAGTAGCAGCGGAAGAACTCACGGAGGGAGGGAGATAAGGTGTCTGAGACTCTGCTGAGTCCCACAAATTGTCCCTGGTCCTGACTGGGAAAGGCTGAAGTTCTTTCACAGCTTACCTCCTGCAGTAGGGCTTTCTGCACTCTAATACTAAGCATTAAAGGTTTAGAAATGGGTTTCTTACATTATCTGGGAACATACCTTATCCCTAGTTCCTTCTGAACACCCCATTCTGAACACACACACGCACACACACTCCTCACCTCTGATTCCCTCACCCCAGATGCTGCTTTGACAGTAAAGGTTAACAGTTCAGTATATATGATGAAGGGTTTGCAGGTATGTTCGGAAAGTCAGTATTTGAGGAGAGTTAGATTAATATTTTTCAAATGAAATTATTTTATCATATTTGCTCCCTTCTCAGCATTACTCTACTACTGAATGTACAGCTCGGTTTCTTATTAAAATCCACTAGATGGCAGCAAAGAAGCCATTTCAAATGCACCATGTAACAGAAGCAATAACTTTTTTCTGAACAAATGATGAATTATGAGTCAAAGTTTCAAAGAGAAATTCAAATTCATGAGCAAATGAACCATGGACCAGCTTAGTTTTTTAAAATATATTCTTTATCTCAACCTATACATTTAACAGGGCCCTATGCTATTGTTTCTGAATAATGCTATTGCATAAACTCTTTCCACTTTTGTGAACAAGTGAACCAAGTCTCTAGTCCTTGCAACCACACTGTAGATTCTGCTGACCAAGGCCCGACAGACATGGGAATTAGAACCATAATGCCTTAGCTGTTTTTTCTATGAGGGGATTTCAGAAACCACAAAATATAACATTGTCAGTCTGACTTCTCCTGAATCTCCTGTTTCCTTGGATGCCAAGCCGTTTCACTTCCACCTCAGTTCAGAGGAAGTCTGTGAGGGTTTTGCAGACACAGACACCCACCCTGTCCTCAGAGCTGTGCAGAATGGTGTCCCTCATCCCAACACTTAGAGTTGTGCAGAATGGTGTCCCTCATCCCAACACTTAGAGGTGTGCAGAATGGTGTCCCTCATCCCAACACTTAGAGTTGTGCAGAATGGTGTCCCTCATCCCAACACTTAGAGTTGTGCAGAATGGGGTCCCTCATCCCAACACTTAGAGCTGTGGAAAATGGTGTCCCTCATCCCAACACTCTATAACCCTGACAATGGGTGCCAGCTCGCTGTAGCACCTAGTCCATAGTGCTTTTACCTCTCCACTGGTTTTCCGATTGCAGGTAAAGGAAAGGAGGAGAACAGGAAGCCACTTTAGACTATTGGGACCCACATTGAGTCCTGCATCACAAAAGTATGATAGCCTCACCTATCGTAGGTGTGTACGTCATACGCGGCAGCAGAATAGTACGTGTGTGCACGTCCACTTATTTTATGTGTCAATAAAGTTTCAGCAGCACACTGGCATTTGAAAGTTGCTTTGCATAGTTTGACAATAACATTGGCACTCCTGAGATGAGATTGTCCTCATATATTTGCAGTTTTTCCCCAATATACAATAATTATCTGATAATATGCCTCTTTACATTGTCTACTGTACCTTCATGTTGTAACACTGTAGTAATCTGCCTTCCTGTTCTTACACTATGTAAATGGCTGTGCTGTTACCAGGTTATTATTGTAAAGATGATTTATTTCATGAGATGTTAGTGAGATGCTAGTGTAATGCAACAACTCCTGCTAGCAGTTCAGATATTATTGACAGTAAGAACAAAACTGAAAACTGAGAACTGAGGCAAGACTGAGTCTCCTTTCTCAAAATGTTTAATATTGAAGTACAGAATTTCACAATTGACGCTATGTTGCTAAATTGAGTTACAATCAGTAGCACTTTCACAATAGGGATTGCCAAAACACTGTAATCGGTGGAAATAAACGGTTACATTGACATCCTGAGGCGTTTGTTCACTCATGGTTATTGCGAATGTGAGAAAGCTTATGTTTCTAGTCATGTCAGAGATGATTAGGTGCAAGTTGATTTGAGTGCATTCTTTGTAAACCAAAATGATATTTACCAAGCAGATCTAGAACCTCTTTCTTGGTACCACACCATCTTACAAGGAAGCAGACAAGTCAATGACAAAACAATAACCTTACCAACTGTCTGCTGACACAATAACAAAATTACAGAACAGAAAAAATTGTCTCTACAAGACTTCATGCTCTACCACAAATACAACTGTTTTGGTTCAATGTACATTATGGACAGTGGTGTGGCCGTCCCTCTCCCAGATAGACCCAGACAGACTAACAGAGCTAACAGGGTCCTACTCTATTCACAGGCCAGGCAATTAATGAATTGACTGTTTCATCTGCTGTCTCTTAGCTACTCATTATAATATAATTACAGCTACATTTAATTAGCCAGTCATCTAAAGACCTCATAATAGGTGTCATAGCCCGAGGCTCCACTTGAGAGAAGAGAGAGAGAGAGAGAGAGAGAGAGAGAGAGAGAGAGAGAGAGAGAGAGAGAGAGAGAGAAATAGCTGCTCTAAGGGTAACTTTCTCTGCTGGAAGATACAGTAGCACAGTATAGTTCCACTAAACATTTAGGAATGTCACATCAGATATCACAATATAAAATCCCTCTGTCAGGGTTTAACCTCCAGGTCATAGTCTATAAATACTAATAATGGGATTTTTAGGGATTTTTAGTTGCCCTATACAGTCAACAATTACCTTTTATATAGTAAGTAATTAAATGAAGTTGAATGAATGTTGACTTCGATTGTAAAAAAAAAAAAATTGAATGAAATTTGACTGAAGTAATTGCCTGCTATAATGTGTCCAAGTGCTAGAGTAAAAATACACATTCTAAGAATTGAGCCATTTACAATGTAAATGTACTTTTAATCTGTCTGTTTGTATATTTCAAGACATGGCATATGAGGGCGCAGAGAGATACCGGATGGGTTGGATGATACTTTTCTCGTTAACCATTTCTAAAAAAGATATACAGTACTTAAAAACTGGAAATCAACCAATCCTCCATAGTTAACACAGTGGAAATGTCAAATTATTTATTATCTAAATGTTGAAAGTAGTGGGCGACAGAAAGAAACAAAATGGTACAGTTTGAGGCCATGTGGCCGAGAGTGATGCTGGCGCTGGAGATGGGGGTGTGAGCGGGGGTGTGAGCAGGTGTGTCTGGCCAGGGGTGATGTTGTGGATGTTTGTGTGGGTCTGTATGTTGTCATTTGTATGTGTATGTTTAGTTTTGTATTGTAAAAATAAAATACAAAAATAAAATAAATGCAGCCATTTACAGTATCAATATAGTTCTCTGTCAATCATGTTGACTGTGGACTGCAAGTCGACATGTCCCAATGTCCGCATCCTATGATGCAACATCATGGCTGACTGGTAGTTACACACCCTGTGATGAAATAATACCCAAAAAATGACAATACAGTGTTCTTTCCTGGAGGGCCGTGTATACAGACATTTGTCTATGCCTAGCACTAACACACCTGAGTCAGCCAATAAGTTGATTGATTATTTGTAGCCCACATGTTCAAATCAAACTTTATTTGTCACACGCCGAATACAACAAGTGTAGACCTCGACATGAAATGTTTTTTTAGAAGCCCTTGACCAACAATGCAGTTCAAGAAAGAGTTAAGAAAATATTTACCAAATAAACTAAAGTAAAAAATAATTAAAAGTAACATAATAAAATAACAATAACGAGGTTATATTCAGGGTGTACGGTACCGAGTCAATGTGCGGGGGTACCGGTTAGTGAAGGTAATTTGTAGGTAAGGGTAAAGTGAAGTGATTAATACATACTGTATATAATAAACAGCGAGTAGATGCAGTGTAAAAACAAAAGGGGGGTGCGGCAATTTGATTAATTGTTCAACAGTCTTACGGCTTTGGGGTAGAAGCTGTTTAAGGAGCCTTTTGGTCCTAGACTTGGCGCTCCAGTACCGCTTGCCGTGCGGTAGCAGAGAGAACAGTCTATGATTGGGTGATCGGAGTCTTTGAAAAATGTTTGGTCTTTCTTCTAACACCGCCTAGTATATAGGTCCTGGATGGCAGGAAACGTGATGTACTGAGCCATACGCACTACCCTCTGTAGCACCTTACAGTCAGATACCGAGCAGTTGCCATACCATGCGGTGATGTAACCGGTCAGGATGCTCTCGATGGTTACAGCTGTAGAACTTTTTGAGGATCTGGGGACCCATGCCAAATCTTTTCAGTCTCCTGAAAAGAGATTGGATGAGTGTCTGGATCACCCATAGTAATCTTTTCCATCCTGCTACACAAACTTCAAAATAAACAAAACAAAACACACACAGACCTCAAAAGGGTGTCGTTGTAGATTACTTCTGTTAAGAACCAGTCATACATCTCAGATTCATAATCTAATCTTCACTGAGGGTGACAGGCAGGACTTCCATGGAACATTGTGTTACCAAAGTGTTTTCCCCATAAGATACCATTGTTGTGTTTTCTCTCACACCTTTACTCTGTTACTGATACAATTTCAACACACGGGTAGTGATATGATATGGGGCTGGTCATTGGTGTTTCTGTGAGTGGAAGTAAAGTGAGAGAATGCTGCACGCGCAGATGCACACACACACACAGGCACACACACACACAGGCACACACACACACACACACACAGGCACACACACACACAGGCACACACGTACGCTACAGTACATACTGTACCTAGGGTATGACTCATCTGTTCATCCTTGTCCAAATCTGATTCACCAAGACACACCTCTATTTAGTTTAGTTGTATTTGTGTAAGACAATGTATTTTAATAGTATCTGCATGTACGTATGTATCTAATGGAAAACGTAGTTAGTTCACAATGAATCCCTAAAATATGTATGGAATTATAAATCCACATATAACCACATTATTGGTGCAAAACACATAACACAAGAAACACAAATCAAATCACCACAAAAGGTCACATCTATGTGAGTATATTAATTATTTCTTCCTGGGGTTTAGTTTTTCCATTTCCACTAGCACAAACAACATGAATTTTCATATCCTCTGTCAGGGTTTATCTGTGTTCATTGTGAGCCCCTTTGGGACCCAGCCATTAGTCAAGCATGTCAAATGAGATATACATGAGGAGATTCTCAGTAGGTGTGTTGCCCTTCTGCTTTTACCCCTCCACATCACACACCATCAGTATCAGGGTTTGTATATACTCACACTAACTATAGGTAGATGTGACCAGCCGATCTCTCCACAGGAGTCCACAAACACACCACAACACTCTAGGGGGAAGCTTCAAAAAAATGATTTGCATGTTATGAAATTCCATGTGACTACAATTTCAGTGAGTCTTTCTATTCTTATCTATGGCTATGGTAACCTAAGACAAAATAAAGCAGCAATAAGAAGATAAATATAATCTGAGTCACAAGCCTTGTTGCAATAGATGAGAATATCGGACCACTCCCAGTTTAACAGACACACCTTGATAGGACAGTATGATGGTTACCCATTTAGATTGCCTTGGCCCCTTTTTCTATTACATATTATTCCCCCTCTTATGTTATAAAAGTTACCATTCACAGTAAATGACAGATGTTCTCAGGAAGTTGTATGTGGAGGAGTATAGATGTGAGTAAACCCTGATGATCATATTAAGGTGGGCAGACAGACACTGCTCCTTAACATCTTCCTGTTTTAAAATATGGTCATTTCCATTCACTGGCATGCAATGTCTTCAGAGGGAATAATTATAGTGTTGAATCATGAAAGATGTGTCTTCATAGAGTGTGATTTAGTAATATATGTACTATTTATACTATAAAATACAAACACTGTAGGAAATATCCCTCAAAAGTTCCATTATATTGATGAATGGGAAAACGGTGGAAGAAAGTGGAGGCAAATGTGAAGAAATTTGAAATTAGAATTGTACAGGAATGTAAATGCCCCAGGGGAGCTATGCTGTGTGTTTATACCTGAGGTACAGTATCTAGGGGCGGCCTGCACCAGCAAGTCCCAAATGTCACCAGAACAAATCTCTCCTGAGACTCCTGAGATGCCCATACAGTGTACAGCTATCTCCTAGGAGGAAACACTGTCATTTACATGAAGATGCCAAAACTATTGATACGGATCAATAGGATCAATGAATACGGATCAATGAATTTAAGGATCTGCTGCAAAATATGACACAGACGAGAAGGTAAGCTAATGTACAGTACCAGTCAAAACTTTGGACACAGTGGTTTAAGGCACTGCAGTGTTAGCTGTGCCACTAGAGATTCTTGGTTCGAGTCCAGGTTCTGTCGCAGCCGGCTGTAACTGGGAGACCCATGGGGCGGCGCACAATTGGCCCAGCGTCGTCTGGGTTAGGGGAGGGTTTGGCCGGCAGGGACGTCCTTGTCCTATCGTGCACTAGTTACTCCTGTGGCGGGCCGGGCGCAGTGCAYGCTGGCACGGTTGCCAGGTGTACGGTATTTCCCCCAACAGATGGCTGGCTTCCGGGTTAAGTGGGCATTGTGTCAAGAAGCAGTGCGACTTAGTTGGGTTGTGTTTTGGAGGACGCACGGCTCTCGACCTCCGCCTCTCCCGAGTCCATAAGGAAGTTGCAGCGATGAGACAAGACTGTAACTACCAATTGGATACCACGAAAAAGGGGTAAAAAAAAAAGTTTGGACACATCTACTCATTCAAGGGAATTTCTTTATTTTCTACATAGTGAAGACATAAAAACTATGAAATAACACATATGGAATCAAGTAGTAACAAAAAAAGTGTTCATAAACAAATCAAAATGTATTTTAGATTTTAGATTCTTCAAAGTAGCCACCTTTTGCCTTGATGACAGCTTTGCACACTCTTGGCATTCTCTCAACCAGCTTCATGAGGAATGCTTTCCCAACAGTCTTGAAGGAGTTCCCACATATACTGAGCACTTGTTGGCTGCTTTTTCTTCACTCTGTGGTCGAACTCATCCCAAACCATCTCAATTGGGTTGAGGTCGGGTGATTGTGGAGGCCAGGTCATCTGATGCAGCACTCCATCACTCTCCTTCTTGGTCAAATAATCCTTACACAGCCTGGAGGTGTGGTTTGGGTCATTGTCCTGTTGAAAAACAAATTATAGTCCCACTAAGCGCAAACCAGATGGGATGGAGTATCACTGCAGAATGCTGTGTTAGCCATACTGGTTAAGTGTGCCTTGAATTCTAAATAAGTCATAGACAGTGTCACCAGTAAAGCACCCCCACACCATCACACCTCCTCCTCCATGCTTCATGGTGGGAACCACACACGGGAGATCATCCGTTCAGCTACTCTGCGTCTCACACAGACATGGCGGTTGGAACCAGAAATCTTACATTTGGAATCATCACACCGAAGGATGGATTTCTACCGGTCTAAAGTCCATTGTTCGTGTTTCTTGGTCCAAGCAAGTCTCTTCTTCTTATTGGTGTCCTTCAGTAGTGGTTTCTTTGCAGCAATTCGACCATGAAGGCCTGATTCACGCAGTCTCCTCTGAACAGTTGATGTTGAGATGTGTCTGTTACTTGATATCTGTGACGTATTTATTTGAGCTGCAATCTGAGGTGCAGTGAAATCTAATGAACTTATCCTCTGCAGCAGAGGTAACTCTGGGTCTTCCTTTCCTGTGGCAGTCCTCATGAGAGCCAGTTTCATCATAGCGCTTGATGGTTTTTGAGACTGCACAATTTTTCCACATTGACTGACCTTCATGTCTTAAAGTAATGATGGACTCTCGTTTCTCTTTGCTTATTTGAATAAACTTTTACCAAATAGGGCTATCTTCTGTATACCACCCCTACCATGTCACAACAAAACTGATTGGCTCAAACACATTAAGAAGGAAAGAAATTCCACAAATTAACTTTTAACAGGGTTTAGCTGGTTGAGATAATGCCAAGAGTGTGCAAAGCTGTCATCAAGTCAAAGGGTGGCTACGTTGAAGAATGTCACATTTGTTCAACACTTTTTCGGTTACTACATGATTCCATATGTGTTATTTCATAGTTTTGATGTCGTCAGTATTATTCTACAACGTAGAAAATAGTAAAAATAAAGAAAAACCCTTGTATGAGAACGTGTGTCCAAACTTTTCACTGGTACTGTATATATCTAGGAAAGGGGCCTTTTAAGCAATCAATATATAAAAACACACAAATATAATATAATAAAACAAAATGCAGTAAGTGTTTTATATTTACACCAATACAGAAATAAAGAGAAGCTATTGGTAATATATCAAGATCAGATCTTAATGTATACTACTTCCTCAATTTCCACAGGATCGATATCCTTTTAAGCCGGAAAAGATAGAAAAAAGACATTCAGTGTATTCTGATACAGAAGATAAATGATGACTCCTTTTCTACAAAAATAAAGTAAGTACAGCAACAGTAGAGACTATTTCACAACAATAACATGTCAAATAGTAATATTGATTTACAAAACCCATCTAATCCAAGAACGTGTCGTCAAGCGGACAGTAGAAGAATTCAACCAACTCTTGAGAAAGAGTTGAAGGACAAAAGTAAGGACAACTGTTTTAACTACGTTGGCCCAGAGTACATTCATTATCTTCAATAGTACAGTCTCATAAGACCACCTTCTGACTTTAGCATGCTAATCCCACAGGGTTCTTTGCAGCCTTCAGATCCTTCCTGCAGTATGAATTCCGTGAGGAGAATATTGAGTTCTGGCTAGCATGCCGTGACTACAGAGAGAACACCTCACCAGCCGACCTCTCCTGGAAAAATCAAAAGAGATCTACCAGGAGTTCCTCCATCCCCAGGCCTAGTGAGGGGTCAGTTAGTCAGGCTATGCTTCAGCTTTCACCTTGGTAGTAGCAGCTATCCAAATGCTAACATATTACAAGCTAAAGTATTATACCCACAAATGTAGCTATAATTCCTAAAGTGTGACTAGATAATACCATGTACTTTGCTGATGTGGGAAAAGGCTATTTCATAATAGAGACAGCAAGATGACGGGCAAAGATAACAGCCTCTCATCAGAATCATTTGACAACCATTGTAACTTTCTGACATGGGAAAATTACTCTTTCAAGATACAGATAGCAAGCAGATGGGACAAGATATGATTTGAGCAAGCTCATGCAATGAATGAATGAATTGGCAAGCTTAAGGTGGAAAGATGACAATACCGTTCAGCTCAGGCCTTTCATAAAATTTTCCCTTCACACTATTTTTCATGGTTTGTGTTTCGCCCCTACAAATTAATGTTGACCACCACATCCGTGAGAAGATCAAAACATCCATGAAGTCTCCTGGTCTGTGCTGCTTTGATGAGGCAGTGAGAAATGTGTACAGACTGATGGAGAGAGACTCATGCCCCAGGTTCCTCAGGTCAGACGCCTACCTAGGGCTCAGACGCAAAGCCAGGACCCTCTGGTAGAGGTCAGGGATCAGGGGTTTTGTAGTCAAGATTCACAAAGTCAAACAAGGAGAATGACCACAGGAAATGACTTATGAGTTGTAGATGAAGAATAAATGAATATAAAGTATGGAGAAGGATTAGAAATGAGTGGTGTGTGGTGATGAGTGGTGACAATGATTCAGAGTACTAAACAGTACATCCATTCCAACCTCTAGACCACGTGTCAAACTCATTCCAAGGAGGGCCGAGTAAATGCATGTTTTTCGCTCCTCCCTTGTACTTGATCGATGAATAAGGGTCACTAATTATTAAAGACTCCCCTCACCTGGTTGCCTAGGTCTTAATTGAAAGGAAAAACTAAAAACCTGCATACACTAGGCCCTCCATGGAAAGAGTATGACACCCATGCTGTAGACTGACTGACGAGTCAAAAGTGGCGTTTGCATCAAAAGTCAAATTCTAGGGAATTTATATAGATTGGAACGACGGTACAGAATGTCTAAATGGAAGGACTTAAGTTATGAATGGTTACAGAAATAACTTGCATATGGTTGCAAAAATGCAGAACATAAAGCTGTTCAATCTTCTATTAAAGTGTCCTTTGTTGTGGAAAAAGAACAAATCTGTCTCTTCATTCCATGTTAATTGGACATTATATGTATCCGTCAACAAATAACCGTTATTTGTTTAACTCTGTAAATACTAATATAGCATGGATGTATCATGTCAGTTCAAATGTACATTATACTTCCATAAATCAGGATGTAAATGTTGTCAGGATGGAGGGTTATCATTGACTTGTCCTATGACACTGAGTAATTGTCTGTGGTCGGTGGGCAAGGAGACTCACACAAAAACATTTTCCACAGCCTGCTACCTGCCTACCTGTAAGGTTGTTGTGCTCACATGTCAACTGTCCCAGCTAATTAGCCAGAGCTAGCCCATTAACAGTGTCATGAAGTTGGAAAAAAATTAGCCCTGTCACTCTTGACCCCTCTCTGTAGATGGCCCTATTCCTCAAAGTTGTGTCTTAAAAAGGCCATCTGGGTGGCTCTAACAATAACTGTGAGTTTGACTCAGGACACCCACCAGTGGATTCAGTCATATGCAGTGATGCGTGGCAAATCACCCTGAATTTTTCACCTTGTTAGGGACGTAATCTCATCACCAAGGAACAACTGTTTTTTTCTATGGCTACTTTTAGCAACTATGCACACTTCTTCGCTCCATCTAGATGTCCAAACCGCTGAAAGACACAAATGCCTGGAGGCTAACTCAGCAGGATCTTCAATTGAGCATTGCATGACGATTCTGAGATAAACTACATTTTATTACACATACAAAGTTATGAATAAAAGCAGACTTCAAAGGGATTGTATTATGTGAGAGTTGTTGTTCTATTGGATAGAGGGAAGACCAGACAATAGTGCCTTATCTTACTATTAATTTGCTCAGTAAGCCTAGAGCATGGTATAATATATTATATTTACAAACATTATTTATTTATTTTTTGGAGGGGCTGAGGGCTGCTGGTGTAAGGCAATGTTCTTGCTAGATGACCAAGAGCTCACCTCTCCTATATCACCACAGCACGTAGGCGACATCAAGCCACCTTGTCCCTCACACACAGTCTGACACAGTTTTGCTCAGTCCCAAGCGGTTGTCATAACAGCCGAAGGGAAGTGGGTAATGTGCAGTGCATTTCAGACACTGTCTGAGTTACTCAATACCGTCACTCAGGAACCTCTAGAAATGATACTGTTTGTATGGTGTTAATCACACAGGCGATTGCGGTGTGTTCACTTAAAACCTCTGGTCAGTTGAGCTTTACTGTATTATATAAAGGTAGTTGTGGTGGTGTGGACGAGAGGGCACAAGGCACATTAAATATAATTGGACATGTTTTGGTGTCCCTTGGTTGTGCTTGACTTCTTGTGGCCATCTTTGGGCAAGTTGAGGAGGACCAGTCAGTTACTGTGCAGAATGACAGACAGGCCATTGGACATGGCTGCCTACTGGTAAAGATCATTTGGCAAGTGAGGTTTATATGACTTTGGCTACTGTATGCAAAAGATAGTTAGAAGAGAGTGAAAAATCTGATGTTGCCTACTGTAATCGCTCTATATCGATCAGACCAAAACTGCTGTTAATATTTGTCAATAGAGCAAGTTTGCCTTTGATAATCCATTCACAGGGGTTTTCCCTGTAAACCATCAACCTTCAGAGAAAGAAACACAACTTGTGGTGCATGCTTTTGGATATAACTTAAACATCCCAATGATGTTTCAACAGGGTACAAAAACGCAGTAAGCGAAGGTCATGATTTGCCTATTACTCTCACTGTCTCTGTCATTTGCATCTGAGCAGTGAAGATAAAAAATACTGTGGACATACAGAGCATGCTTTTAACAAAGGGATATTCGACCCTCCCTAAAAACAGAGGGAGAGAGAGAGCATGTCACAGAGAGAGGGGGAGAGAGAGTGCGTCGCAAAAAGAGAGAGCGCATGTCACAGGAAGAGAGAAAGAGAGGCTTCCTCTCTTGCTACGGTTTGCTGGGCTGGGTCTGATGTTTCAGTGTTTCACCATCCAGCCCCTAAGCAACGCGGCGCCCTGCATATAAGGCCTGAAGTGGGGGGAGACCCCTCCATACAGAGAGTGATCCATCGCAGCATGAGCAGCACCAGGAGACAGAGAGTGTGGAGTTAAAACATGCCCAGCCTAATCATCACAGAGACACTGACACAAACACAGCACTTCAATATGGAGCAGGACGACAGGAGGAGGAACAAGAACCTGTGAGTTTAGCTTATAGATTTTTTTATGCAGTCAACAGCTGGGGAATTTGGTAAATGTACTGTGGAGCTTTTGTATAAGTAATAAGCTTTATATTCAATGTAGTCTAGTAATACTATGGATGTGTAATATACTTTCTAAATACAAAATAATTTGTATAGTTTATTTTAAAATGCTTTTACATACGTATTAGCTTAATACTACATACTATAGGCCACATATTGTATATAAACACTGCATATGTTATACTAAACCTGTAAATACCTCCTACCTAGATACTACTTACTGAGATGTCCTTATACAGCAATGGAATAAGTCTTGTTTTATGAGACGATCATGACATTTCTCTTTTTCTCTCCATAGGGGAAAGAACTTTATTTGCCGACTGCAATGCATGTTCTCACACTCCACATCTGAGAGGTAAGGAATCTTACTCTTCCTTACACTGTCACTCTGCATTGATGCTAATTGTTATTATTTTGCATGTATTTTATTGTTCAAATACCATGTGTGTTCTAGCGTCCATCTATGGTAGTGTGTGCGGATTCAAATGAAATTTCAGGACTTATGTTAACTTTGGCACAGCACAGGCACACACACGCACGCACGCACGCACACACACACACACACACGCATGCACACACGCGTACGCACGCACGCACGCACGCACGCACGCACGCACGCACGCACACACACACACAAAGGCCCAAGTGTTTGATACGTGAAAGAACTTGATAACTGTGCGGCTAAAATAATTTCTTAATTATGTTGATTCTATGTGCCCTTTTGTCCTCACATCAAATACCAGATAATTTTTACCCAGATTTGACTCTAGTTGAGTCATCAAACACACATTTTCTTCCCAGCAGGCTAAGTTTAGAAGATACCCAACAATGGTCTCAGTCACTGGAGAGACTCCTTGAATCTAAATGTAAGTTTTACTTCACGAGACGATCAAAATAGTTAGAGATAAGTAGCTAAATCAGATAAAACAAAAACTCCATGTGTGCAGGCTTGGGGCTGTATAAGTGTTTCATGCCTTGGTTTGTTTTTATTCTTCCCCACAGATGGACTGGCCACCTTCAGAACCTTTCTGAAGTCTGAATTCAGCGCTGAGAACATTGAGTTCTGGCTGACGTGTGAGGAGTACAAGAAAATCAAGTCATCGTTCAGAATGTCATCGAAGGCAAAGAAAATCTATGAGCAGTTCATAAAGGCTAGGGCTCCTAAAGAGGTAAGACTGTTATGTATTACAGTACATGGCTACATGTTAGAGATTCAAATAACCCTCTGTAACCTCATTGATGTTTCAATGTATTTCATCAACACCATCCAGTTATTAAACCACCCTCAAATGTCTCCAGACATGCTATATGAAATGCTTC
This sequence comes from Salvelinus sp. IW2-2015, assembly GCF_002910315.2. Taxonomy (NCBI): domain Eukaryota; kingdom Metazoa; phylum Chordata; class Actinopteri; order Salmoniformes; family Salmonidae; genus Salvelinus; species Salvelinus sp. IW2-2015. The sequence goes on from NC_036856.1 coordinate 28,357,117, forward strand.
TGTACTTTGTAAATCTAAATGAATCTTGTTCCAGATAAACATTGACTACTACACAAGGGAGCAGATCAAGAGGGCTGTGAAGACTCCTAACCTCCAATGCTTCGACGATGCCCAGAAGATTGTCTATGGGCTGATGGAGAGAGATTCGTACCCTCGCTTCCTACGCTCAGACATTTACAGATCCCTCCTGGAGTCCCTCGCCGCTGACGCCGTCAAGGGATGATAGGAGAGGAGAAGACGACAGGAGAACATGAAAACAGTAACTGGAATGTTTGGGCTTTTACAGGATGGAAGGCTGACCAAGCACAGAGAGACTGACAGGCCATGCCCTACAAAACATGGTTCCCACAATGCAGGACCAAACCCTGAAACACTCTGCAAGCAGGATTAGCCAAGAGAAAAATAAAGAAGCAAAGACAGAAGGAAAAGCAGAGAGGATATGGGGAACTCTACGGTGATGCGTGTTTGAACTGGATACTGCTGTCCTATCAGTGACTCTGGGAGTGACATGTCGTATCATAAGTGATCAGATCGTCTTTGACAGTGAATGAATCACATAGTGAATGACGATTGAACTGAAACACAACGTCAGAGAACCATGCAGTCCCCACTCAACCGGAGGTGCTTCCTGTCTTGATAAAGACAGAGAAGAGTGTGTGTGCGCGCGTGTGTGTCCGTGTGTGTGTGTGTGTGTGTGTGTGTGTGTCTGTGTGCGTGTAACAGGAAGCCTATGATACTGTGATAAGACATGAGATGGACTTGAGGTGGACTTTCACTAGCAGTACTAACCTACGTTGTCAGGAGAAATGTAATGAAGGAAAGAGCATGTATTCAGCGCATATCGGCCAAACCGAATATACTCTCCTTTACACTATGAATATTTAGTCTCGAAAATCAGTCAAGTTTTGTGAAAGGCATTTGGATCTTTACACTTGTAAGGCAGTTAAAGACTTCTTACACTCTCTGTCATTTAAGAATGACCTATTGAGAAGTATAGGTTAAGTTGTGCAATTGTAGAGAGAAGAATAGTCTATGTCCAACTTTGTATATTGAACTTAACTCCTACTTATTTGATACAGAATGTTTCTGATTGCTTACTGAGCTTGCACAATAGAATGTTTATTCATTCAGATTTGCATGTTGTACTATTTATAACACACAGTCACTGTTTGGACGCTGACTTTTACAATGCTTGTAAAAAAAGTTATGATTATGTAGGACGACATTAAATGATAAAATTATTTGCAGACAAGGTACTTGTTGTCAATCACTAATTAGCAAAAATCTCTTCGGGCTCACTCTCAAMAACTAAATTAAAAACCAACATTACACATAGCGATAGCTTTAATCTTTACAGCTCATTACATAGTAAATGTCTCAGACAGTCCATGATTTATCACGACAATGTTTTACCAGCAAAAGTATAATATCACTATTCCATGAAGCATGGTATACATTTATAAATGTGTGACAATAGTACTGCCAAATCAATGTCACATGCTAATGTTAAATGTTATCCCTTGACACACCACCTTCCCAGAAAGTAGTGAGAGGGCTATTACCATATAGTAAATCATGAGTTTGAGCACACTTGATGGTCTCCAATGCACGTGAAATCATCTCAATGTGCAAAAATAAAATGTCTCAATAAAAATACAAATAAATCACACACCAGACAGTTTATTAGGTACACCCATCTAGTACCGGGTCGGACCCGCCTTTGCCTCCAGAACAGCCTGAATTGTTTGGGGCATTCCACAAGTTATTGGGAAAATGTTCGACAAGAATGTTGGTCCATGCTGACGCGATGGCATCACGCAATTTCTGCAGATTGGACGGCGGTACATTCATGCTGTGAACAGTCAGTTCCATCTCATCCAAAAGATGCTCCATTGGGTTGAGGTCTGGGGACTGACCAGGCCACTCAAGTAAACTGAACTCGCTGTCATGTTCCAGGCAATGTTTTTCCATTCCTCATTTGTCCAGTGTTGATGACTACATGCCCACTGGAGCGGATTCTTCTTGTTTTTAGCTGATAGGAGTGGAACCCGGTGTAGTCGTCTGTGGCAATAGCCCATCCGTGACAAGGATCGACGAGTTGTGCATTCCGAGATGCTGTTCTGCACACCACTGTTGTACTGTGCCAATATTTGTCTTTTTGTGGCCCGCCTGTTAGAGTACATGATTCTTGCCATTCTCCTTTGACCTCTCTCATCAACGAGCTGTTGTCGCCCACAGGAATGCCACTAACTGCATGTTTTTTGTTTGTCGCACCATTCTCGGTAAACCCTAGACACTGTCATGCGTGAAAAGCCCAAGAGGGCAGCCATTTTTGAGATACTGGATCCAACACACCTGGCACTGACAATCATACCACGCTCAAAGTTGCTTAGGTCACTCACTTTGCCCATTCTAACGTTAAATCGTAGAGTAACTGAATGCCTCGATGCCTGTCTGCCTACTTTATATAGCAAGCCACGTGACTCACAGTCTGTAGAAGCGATTCATTTTCGTGAATGGGGTGGTGTACCTCATAAACTGGCCGGTGAGTCTATATACATTCATGCTACACATACATCTGCTGCTACCAGACTCTTATTTACTATGACTAATAATGCCCAATTTAAAAACATGCCCCCATATCCCCCGTTACCTGATACATGTGTAAATATTGTATTATAAATTGTGCCTTCCTGTGTTATACTTCAGCTAAAATGTCTATTCTACATGCTTTTGTTTTTATCTGAAAAACTACTGTCTTGTTTCAAAAGTTTTTTTCTGCATCATGAACAACAGAAACAGGAAGAGCTGCTGAGTTTCAGTTTCTCATCACAAGACCATGGTGATTATGAGAAGTAATGTGTTTTTACAGTAAATAGATATCTGATAAGAGACTGTGATCCTTGTGTTAATAACTATGACAACATGACACTGCATGTAAAGGTGTTTCATCATGGCAATGGCAGTGGGCCTAACATGTTATTTTGCATGGCTAGAAAAGTGTAGTGTTTTATGTGGTCATTGTACACCACTGTAATGTTTGCCAAGTTATGACTTGCCAAGCTTTTATTTGGCCTCAGAAACAAAACAGCACTAATAGTGCTTCCTGACTATGGATGCTTAAAAATCGTAGTTGGAGACAGAATATACTTCACTGGTGGGAAACAGTACTACATAAGGCTTTTTGGAAGCATTACTGTCTTGGTAAATCACAATAAACACACCAGACCAGTTCCCTCTCTGTGTTGTGGTCCTCAATACCTTTGGTGATTTACCTGCTAGTGCCAATTCACAATGGGAATCACGACACACAGAGACGCAGATGTACTGTGCTAATAATGATCTAGAACAAAAATACCAAAGTGTTAACACTAAGTCCTTTTTTTTGCTTGCTACAACCACATGCATGGCCTCTGCTCAAAGTTTGTCAAAGATGGATGGATGAATGGATGCTGTGACAGTTGAATACGTGACTCATACAGTATGAGGAAGGATCATGTACATGTGAGAGTTATTCCAAGGAAAACAGATCCCTCGCCAAGCATATCAACAAGAATGTAGTTTCTTAATGTGGCTATTGTCTGAGAAGTGAATGACCTTTTCATCTGACTGGGTGAGTACAGTATGCATGGGCTGGCTGGGCAGAATAATATTTACATAGGATTAGGCTACCATGTTACCAACACAGATTCAATATTGAATAAAGGAAAATCTGCAACACATTGCAGGTGTTGATTTTTTTCATCATTTTAAAAGGTAAATATAGATAAAGTGACACAGTTATTGATTTTAGAGGTTGTGATTGTGAGTCAGGCACTCTCCCTTTCCAGGTACTATGATGACCACATGTCCGGATATCATGTGGTTAACTGCCCTTAACCCTAACCTAACACCAACACCAACATCAACCCCAACTTGAACCCTAACCATAACCCCAACCCACACACCACACTGCTGGATAGGATGGTTGTGGTTTAAATTCTGTGCAGTAGGATGGTCTAGGCCTATCTATATAACTACAGTTGTAGTCAGAAGTTTACATACACCTTAGCCAAATACATTTAACTTTTACTTGGTACTCATCCCGGATCAGGGAGCACCCTCATCAGTAAAAAAGCTGACTAGCATAGCCTAGCATAGCGCCACAAGTAAATACTAGCATCTAAATATCATGAAATCACAAGTCCAAGACACCAAATGAAAGATACACATCTTGTGAATCCAGCCATCATTTCTGATTTTTAAAATGTTTTACAGGGAAGACACAATATGTATTTCTATTAGCTAACCACAATAGCAAAAGACCCAACTTTTTTTTCTCCACCATTTTTTTACTGCATAGGTAGCTATCACAAATTCGACCAAATAAAGATATAAATAGTCACTAACCAAGAAACAACTTCATCAGATGACAGTCTGATAACATATTTATTGTATAGCATATGTTTTGTTCGAAAAATTTGCATATTTCAGGTATAAATCATAGTTTTACATTGCAGCCACCATTACAAAATCTCACCAAAGCAGCTAGAATAACTACAGAGACCAATGTGAATTACCTAAATACTCATCATAAAACATTTATGAAAAATACACAGCGTACAGCAATACACAGCGTGTTAGATTTTTAAAATTAACGTTACTACGACATACAGCGTGCGTTAAAGCGAGACCGCACCGAAATTAATGGCGGAATAGTAGTTTTACATTTTTCAACAGAACAACGAATTAACATCATAAATAGTTCTTACTATTTGATGAGCTTCCATCAGAATCTTGTGCAAGTTGTCCTTTGTCCAGAAGAATCGTTGCTCGGTTGTAAATTGTCGTCTTCAACTTTGGAATTAGCAGCAAACTTTAGCCATGTGACGAAGACGTGTCCAACTCACTATAACGCAGCACAAATGAAATACCGAAAATCGCAATATACTGATATAAACTGATATAACTCGGTTTAAAATAACTACATTATGATGTTTTTAACACCTATATCGAATAAAATCAGAGCCGGATATATCTAAAGCCTATAACGAGAGCTTTTCAGAATGCAATCCTGAGGTCTGTCATGCGTCATGGCGAACGTTGAAAAGACTGCACACCCGGTTCCAAGAGCGTTTATACGGCCTCAGAACTACCCAGAGACCCCATTCCAATTCTCACTGCTTACTGACATCTAGGGGAAGGCGTATGCAGTGCATGTCGACCCATAGATTAAATGCAAATTTATAAACTGACCCTGGAACAGAGCCCCCGATTTGAGATTTTTCAGTTCCTGACAGGAAGTTTGCTGCAAAATGAGTTCTGTTTTACTCACAGATATAATTCAAACGGTTTTAGAAACTAGAGAGTGTTTTCTATCCAATAGTAATAATAATATGCATATTGTACGAGCAAGAATTGAGTACGAGGCAGTTTAATTTGGGAACGAATTTTTACAAAGTCGAAATAGCGCCCCCCTATTGAGAAAAGKTTTTAAACTCAGTTTTTCACAATTCCGGACATTTAATCAGAGTAAAAATTCCATGTCTTAGGTCAGTTAGAATCACCACTTTATTTTAAGAATGTGAAATGTCAAAATAATAGTAGAGAGAATGATTTATTTCAGCTTTTATTTCTTTCATCACATTCCCAATGGGTCAGAAGTTTACATATACTCAATTAATATTTGGTAGCATTGCCTTTACATTGTTTAACTTGGGTCAAATGTTTCGGGTAACCTTCCACAAGCTTGCCACAATAAGTTGGCTGAATTTTGGCCCATTACTCCTGACAGAGCTGGCGAAACTGAGTCAGGTTTGTAGGCCTCCTTGCTCGCACAAGCTTTTTCAGTTCTGCCCACAAATTTTCCATAGGATTGAGGTCAGGGCTTTGTGATGGCCACTCCAATATCTTGACTTTGTTGCCCTTAAGCCATTTTGACACAACTTTGGAAGTATGCTTGGGGTCATTGACCATTTGGAAGACCCATTTGCGACCAAGCTTTAACTTCCTGACTGATGTCTTGAGATGTTGCTTCAATATATCCACATCATTTTCCTGCCTCATGATGCCATCTATTTTGTGAAGTGCACCAGTCCCTCCTGCAACAAAGCACCTCCACAACATGATGCTGCCACCCCCGTGCTTCATGTTTGGGATGGTGTTCCCATCTCCACAGAGGAACTCTGGAGCTCTGTCAGAGTGACCATCGGGTTCTTGGTCACCTCCCTGACCAAAGCCATTCTCCCCCAATTGCTCAGTTTGGCCGGGCTGCCAGGYCTTGAAAGCATCTTGGTGGTTCCAAACTTCTTCCATTTAAGAATGATGGAGGCCACTATGTTCTTGGGGACCTTCAAGGCTGCAGAAATGTTTTGGTACCCTTCCCCAGATCTGTGCCTCAACACAATCTTGTCTCGGAAATCTACGGACAATCCTTCGACCTCATGTTTTGGTTTTTGCTCTGACATTGTCAACTGTGGGACCTTATATAGACAGGTGTGTGCCTTTCCAAATCATGTCCAATCAATTGAATTTACCCAGCTGGAATCCAATCAAATTGTAGAAACATCTCAAGGATGATCAATGGAAACAGGATGCACCTGAGCTCAATTTCGGGTCTCACAGCAAAGAGTCTGAATACTTATGTAAATATGGCATTTCTGTTGAATTTTTTTATAAATTTGCAAAGATTTCCAAAAATCTGTTTTGTCATTATGGGGTATTGTGTAGATTGATGATTACATTTTTTTTTTAAATACATTTTAAAATAAGGCTGTAACGTAACAAATTGTGGGGAAAAAATCAGGTGGTCTGAAAACTTTCCGAATGCACTGTTAATAGGCAATCTGAATTCAATCACTAGCCCTCTGGTATCAATCCCATGGCAAGATCCAAACACTTGTATTCTCTTTTGAGGAATTCTGCCTACTTGTAATACCACCGATTGACTATGACGTTGAGCAGTAATTAAATGACACTGATGTAAAATATACCACTTTGTGTTTACGGAACATTTAAAACATTGCTCCCGTATTTATGCAAATTCACAGATTTTCCATTACTTTTTTTTGGTGGTGCCACAGTGACATACAGTACTCCACCTGCAGTATGCTGTACTTTCTGGGTAAGGACAAACTTATTCAAATCACATCCACCATGCATTTGCATGAACCCAGACATCTTCTGACAGCTTCAAATACATATTAACATAGTAAAATAAATAAAAGTGTGGAAAGATGCAAAGCTAGTGAGAAGCCAGGTGATGTGTGCGCTATTAAATGACCATGCTGGTGGGGCAAGAACCAGTCATTCAGGTTGGAGCACTATGCTGATAACTCACTTATCACTCTGAGTCAGTTGGACGAATACAACCATCTATTCAGTGTGTGTGTGTGTGTGTGTGTGTGTGTGTGTGTGTGTGTGTGTGTGTGTGTGTGTGTGTGTGTATGTGTGTGTGTGTGTGTGTGTGTGTGTGTGTGTGTGTGTGTGTGTGTGTGTGTGTGTGTGTGTGTGTGTGTGTGTGTGTGTGTGTGTGTGTGTGTGTGTGTGTGTGTGTGTTGTGTGTGTGTGGTGTGGTGGTGTGTGTGAGAGAGAGAGTGAGAGAGAGAGTGAGAGAGTGAGTGAGTGAGTGAGAGAGAAGGGGGTAAGAGAGAGAGAGAAAGGGGGTAAGAAGAAGAGAGAGAGAAAGGGGTAGAAGAGAGAAGTAGGAGAGAGGGAGAAAGAGGAGAGGGGGAGAGCAGAGGTGAAAGAGTTTAGAGGTGAAAGGGTTTAGGTCATCTATACAGAAAACAAAGTGGTTAACCTCAAAACCTAACCAGTGACCCTCCTAATTATTCCAGATAGTGGTTAACTGCATTACCTGGCACATTGTTGCATCCGGTAATGTCCCTCCTCTTTCATATCAATCTAATGAAGGGAGTTACTAAGTTAATTGCAGGTTAGCTCATTTCTAACTGGAATAAAATGGGGGGAAAAACTTGGAGAATCAAATTGTATTCGTCACGTACATGGTCTACATCAGGTATAAAAGGTGCAGCGAAATGCTTACTTACTAGCTCCCTCAACAGTGCAGTACAATATCAAGCAATTTATTTCCAACCCCTTCTTCCCATGTTGCTATTTTTTACAACCCAGAAACAGGAATGTAAGAAAACGTGTTTGATGGGCTACAGCATTCCAATCAGTATGTATCTTACAGTAGGGCCTATACGTTGTGTTGTGAAGCGGAAACTGCATCATGTTCAGTCCTCCACATTATCACACTTTCCATGCCTTCTTTTCTTACGACATCTCCTACTGCTTGATTAGATCTGATTGGTTTAGTTAATCAAATATATGTTTGTCTTTACAACTGCTATTAGGTGGGGGTTGGGGGAATTTGAGACTTGCGTCTAGGAGCGAAATACGTTTTTAATTGTATGAAGTATATTACAATAATTTCCTTTGATGTTGCTGTAACTTTTATCCTGAGACTTGGAGAATTTCAGTTTAAGTGGATAGGAAAGACCCCAACTCAGAAAAGGCATCAAGGCCCATGATAAACAAATGTTCATGTTGACAAAACAAGGTTTCAAACTCACCCTCTGACCAATCCTATCCTCGTCAGTCCTCTAAACTTTATTATGGTTTTGGAGGGCCTTGGTGTGCCTCTACGTCATTGGCTCACCGCCTCACCCTGAGTTAAAAATGGAAGCACAAGCACTCTCAGTAGTGTAAACATTTACACTAAACAGCCAATCACATTCCCTAGCACTGCCTTTTTCTCCCTCAGGCTCTTACCATCAGCGGATGGGCTAGTCAACTGTTTACATAGAGTGCGCCAATCAGGTTACAGATCTGTTACTCTAGGCCCACCTTTCTAGCATGACGATATCAGAGAGAAACTATAAAGTGCTCTGACTGCTCTAGAGAGAGGTAGATTAACTTGCTTGCTATAGTCAGGACTATATTCAGTGTTTCACCACAGAATCATGAGAGAGTGTGTTGTATCAGAAAGGAACATGGCGTGTACAGACTGTATGAAGGCATCGGATTTCTCTATTGATACAAAAGGAATCAAGTAAGTTATTTAATGATTAATGTTTGTATTATTAATGCTGGTTGTTATGATATTGTTCAGCAATGATAGCAGTCACATTATCCTAACAGGAATTATTGAATTTTTCAGGAAGAGAAACTGGAGGACAAGGATACGCTATCTTTTGAAGATCACCTCTTCTTCTTCTTCTTCTTCTTCTTCAAAATGCATGGCAGGAAGATCTTACAGGTGAGGCTCAGGGATTTGAATTATGTACTATTATGGAAGTAAAGTAAGGACTATGATAAGGATCTATATTCTAATAATGATCCAACTTAATATGTATCAATATAAGCAGTATTTACTACTACTACCACAGTATGCTTCTTGTACATGTTGCTCTAATATGACTTTTCTCTTCTTCCTCAGGCCAACAGTGGAGGAAGTCAACCAATGGGCACAGTCACTTGACAAACTCCTGAGTCACAAATGTAAGTGCCACCCCCTGAGTGTTATAGCTCATATGATAGCAGCATGATTGTATGAAACTGGCACAAAGGTCATTGGGTAACAATTTATACGAATTAAGTGAGTCAACTTGAAGTGAAGTACAGTTGTAACTAAACTGCACCTCTGATTGGTTGATATTTGACCCTTGACCTCAACTTAGCTTGAAGGCTTCTTCCACTGCTTGCTTTGACATTCCCTCTCTGTTCTCTCTCCCTCATTCCTTCCTCCTTCTGTTCTGCAGATGGAAAGGCAGCGTTTCAGATATTCCTGAAGTCAGAGTTCTGTGATGAGAACATAGAGTTCTGGACGGCCTGTGAGGAGTTCAGGACCATCACGTCTCTAGGGAAACTGTCGTCGAGGGCCAGAAGCATCTATGAAGAGTTTATCCAGTGTGATGCTCCAAAAGAGGTGAGATTACCTTTCACTACTGTTAGTTGTTTTTTTCCCAAATCACATCTATCTAATGCCATTGTGTGATCATTCTGATTGTACAAAGACTTACTGTGGTTCTTGTCTCTATGTTTGGCTGCAGATCAACCTGGACTACCAGACGAAGGATGCTATCATCCAGAGCCTGCGTCTGCCCAGTCTGACGTGTTTCCTGTCGGCCCAGAAGAAGGTGTTTAACCTGATGGAGAACAACTCGTACCCTCGCTTCATCCACTCTGAGCTCTACAAGGAACTGTGTGCCGTCGCCAGGGGAGAGGGGAAATATCTCAAGTTTTAAGATTACTACTCGGAAGGATTGGCTATATAGTCACGCATTACATGAAGTTGCACTGACACCATGAAGTTACATGGAATGTAAAACCATTTCACATTTGAGCCATATGGTCATTGGCAATGATGTAGTGTAGGAAGTACAGCTAATAAACTAGCTGTAAATAGCTTTGCCTTTACACTTGAAAAATGTTCATTCAACTGTGCATCCTTGGTTTTGCAGTCAGACAAAACAACACCAGGACCTTTATACACATGATTATGCAGATCAGATGTAAAGTTGTTTTGATATTGGCTCAAAATGGAATTGCTTATCCAGTTGTGTTTGAATGCACTTTAGTCAATTTCACCAAACACCAGTACCGGTAAATAACTGGCTACTAACTACTTGCAATTGATTGTATATGATGTGCGCAAGTACTTTCTGGGACCAGTCATATAGGTTTACATTGGCAACTGTTTCGCTGGAGAGGTGAATGGAGGTGAATGTTTGCATTGCATAGAGGTGTTTACACTAAACATTGTAGTTCAGGTCATCGTGGGTGAACTTGCTGTAAATAAAACAAATGACAGATGTAAAGGTATGGTGGCAGCTGGACTGCAACACTACTGTTTTTCATTATTTATCGTTTGTTAAATATATTAATGTCAAATAAAATAATGTTGAATTCAGAAACAATGTATTTTCTCGTTACTGGGCCCTGAAGGTTTTAACACAGTGTTAGTAATGATTAAAAAACCACAGATCCAACTGAAATAACAAACCATATTTTCAATATGACAGCGAATGACTGTCCATGACATGATAAACTATACAAATCAAATGTATTTATAAATCCCTTCTTACATCAGCTGATATATCAAAGTGCTGTACAGAAACTCAGCCTAAAACCCCAAACAGCAAGCACTGCAGGTGTAGAAGCACGTTGTACCTTACAACTTCCCAGCAGTAGGCCTACATTGAGGCAGCTGAGAAAGGGAATGTTTTGGTGTAAAGAGATTACATGATGTCTCCCCAGTCTTCTCCCTTCCAGGGCTAATATCTACTCAACAAACTCAAACATCAAAAGACATAAATACCTGCATCAGATCAATTCCCTTTCTCACAAGTCCTGGATGAAATCCATCTACTGCACTCTACCAGTAAAATAACGTCTGTAGAACACGTAATTCTGCTTCCAATGGAACAGTGTGTTCCCACAGCGGGATGGGATCATATCAATAAGAGGTTCCAGTAAGAATTGTTCTGTGGTCCCCATGCAAATGTGAACATCATGACTGACGTAAGGTACTGTATCTCTGTACCACTGAGGATGTGCAGACTTTGTGTCACTTTCCTGACATGACAGAGCGCTGTTAGTAAGGATGTGCATGAGCTCATAGTAAAAGCTGACACTGAACAGACAGCCAGACACCTCTCCTCTCAGACAGCTGGCCTGTAGTACTAGGACCCATGGCTTGTGTTGATATTTCACAGGCCTAATATAGGACAATTTCTCTCCTAACACATCTCAACCCAAACAGCTCAAAAATAACTCCATACACTCATAACATGAAGGCATAATAAGACATACATCTAACACATTAGTCCAAACAGACCAGAAACAACTGAATATGTTTCTTAGCAACAGGCTAATAGTTTTGCAAAAGGGCAGTTTCCCCCCCCAATAAACATCCAGTCAAAACTGTGCAAGAACTATGGTGGTGGATACTAATACACCACCACGAGAATCAGAAAACATATCCTTGCATGTCTTTCTCCCTCTGAGTTTGTGCTTAAGCTATATATGGACTCAGCCATATCAGGAAAACAGAGTACTACAATGTATGCTCTAACTGTGCAGAGATGTCAGTTTCATAGCACTTAACACCTTAAAAGAACATATTAAAGCTCAGTTGGTATGTATTCCAAACATACACTATCTATTCATGACACATGCACGCGGCCTATTTTCAGGAAGTAAGTGTTCCTTCTATTCTTTTGGGTGGATTGCGAAACTTGTTTTATATGCTCCTACAGTGGAACTGGGCAGGCCTGCAAACAGCAGATTCTGCTCCAAGGAGTGCTTAGGTTCTTGTATACACAGAAAGGATACACATAGAAGAGGGTAAGTTGTAAACGTCTGCCTAAGTACAGTAAATTCAAACCCAGAAAGGCATGAGTAAAGCATCAGGCACATAATTTCTTAATTATTAGTATACATGGAGCCGTAAGATTGAAGAGGTTTCATGCTTGAAAAGGACTCCCAAGTTTCTTACAGTACTCAAAAGGTCCAGATTTCATTTTCTTTGCTAAAAATAGTTTGGCAACTTGAGAACAGGATCTACAGCACCCAACTAAAAGGAAACATTAAATGTTCTAATCGTATATATTGCAGAAAAACAATTCCTCATAAGAACACTTTAAATCATATATAAATGCATGTTCATTGGCAGAACTTTAGTGTACTTTAAAGCTGTAGGCTACAGATCAGGCATACTAAAACCAAGTTACGAGTACTAAAAAATGAAATACACATTTGGTCACAAAACATGGCTATCGATGAAAAACAGAGGAAGGACAGCGTCTGTATGTGTCTGGCTGTCTGCAAGTCATGGCCCTATGCAAGGCACAATCTGCAGAAGGTAAAAGGAGGAAATGACTGTTTGATGCGGTTAGCTATAGTCTGCCAGTGTTGTGGACATGGCTGACTACAACTAGCCAACTCTGCGTCAGAATTCTGCGTCATTGTGTCAACCTAACGTCACATGGTCAAAACTCACTGCGCCAGCTAAGAGGTTCAGTAATGGTCCCTAAGGTGAAACATGACTAATGTCCTGATCTAAAGAATTTTAACCTGATTCGATATGCTTATTTTAGACTGTGTGGCACTTATCTAAAGGCAGTTGGATATGACACTGTTGCTTTGTACAGTCAATTACTGATAGGTGCAATACAGGGTTGCCTGTATGTTTGTGACATCGTAGGCGGCTCTTAGTGATTAGACATAGGTTGACATTTGTCATGAGTCATGTCTGAGTGATTTCCTCTTATATAGACCAGCTGCAAAGTTAAAATTGACTATAATATAAACATTTCATGAAAACAARAAAGAGCTTTTTGGTCTTAATTTACAGTCAGGGTTAGGAGTGTGGTTAAGGTTAGGATTAAATCTGATTTTATGACTCCACCAGCTAGTGCCCACTGCAGAGCTGCCTCCAGAACAAGATCCATGACGAAAAATGCTAACCTGCTGATAAGACCAGCAGCATCAAGGAATTTGGGGATCATACACCATGGGATAGAACATGATCTGTGACATTAATGACTATTTATGGATACTAATAATGATGGGAGTTGAATACTATTAAACCTGCAAACTTACTTGCATACACACACAAACTTGACCATATGGGCCTACACTATGACAGAATGCAATTAACAATCAAACTACAACACATTTTATTATGAAAATAAGACAGGTTCATTTAAACATATCTTTCCAGGCATACATTACAGCTTAGGGGTAGACGTGGGTGGGAGTCAACACAGTTCGTATCTATCCCACTGCCCGTGTGCTCATGTCTGTGGGGGGAGGGGGTCACATGAATACGACGACTGATGAGTGTTAGTGCTGAGCCATTTGTGCTTTTTGAGGTCGGTTCGGTTTCGGTTCAATTATAAAAAATATAMTCACGATTTTCGATTATTATTTTCAACATTAAATGCATTATGAAATAGATMTTTTTAATGGAAATTTCAAAGCCAAAAATAGTGAGCATTCAATTGCCAAAACATTAAAAATATTSCATTGTCTTTGTCAGGTACACATTGAGTAGATATCAATAGAAAAATAGGAAATTACTATGAAATAATACAATATTTCAGTTGTGTATATTACTAAGTTTTTATTTGATTACTTTATTTTTTATTCCTTAAAGTCATCATCTCATCTCTGCTCAGGCAGTAGCAGTCTGTAGCAGCCAGTAACAGTATCTATGTGCTCCCTATAATGTACTGTCTTTAGTCATCATATTTAGCTAGCATGCCTAAGTAGCCTATGATGCAGAGCTGTCTGATGAAATCATTTGACTAGTTCTTCAAAGTAGATAAGGCATACTTTCACAAACTGTCTCTATCCCTCTTGTCGTTGTGGGTCTGTGTGTATCTAATTACCTTCAGACCAGCGTCCCACATAGTTCTTGACTTGATTTCTGCGTTGGGCTCACAAAAAAAAAACTAAATGGAATTAAAGTAATTAAACTGAAGTCGGTCGATTAGTTGTTTTATAACCCCCCCCCAAAAAAACTAAATGTTGGTTAATCACTCAGCACTAGTGACTGTGTTCACTTGGCTTCCTGGACTTTTTTGGCACTCTGCTTCTCCTTTGCCTGTGGAGATGACATACATTAGTTAGTGCCAGTGAGCAGATGTCTGTAAGAGGTAAATATCACCCTCTAGTGGATATAAGTTATATAACACTATACTACAAAACAGTTAAAAAAGACTAAAGTTTGCCATATTTTGCATGTACCTTGTAGAGAACCTTCAACTACCATCATACAACAAAATTATACACACAAAATTCAAGTTTCTGCATCAGCTAAAGAGATCTCACCTTTTCCACCAAAGGTATCAACTGCTGGTATTCTGCCAGTGTCTTCAGTAGTTCCATGATGAAGGGTAGGTAGTTATGCTTTCGTCTGATGTTTTCGATCTTTAACAAAGCAAAAATAATTATATTTAAGGCAAACATTAAAATGTGTAAAAACCTCACTAAATGCCCATATCATTGTTTTTGTTGGCCAAATGCCCATACCATTGTATTTGTTGGCTATTTGACCCATGGTCAGTGAACACACCTTGTATCGTTTGAGTTTCTGATTCTCCTCGTCAATCAGCAGCTGATACTTGGCAATTTCTGATTGGATCGAGCTGAGGAGGGTGCTGCTCTGTTCTGTGTCCATTGGCTCTTCCTGAAAAAAAAAGGGTGAGAGTGTTTCCATTCGGTCAAATGTCCAACCAGATTTTTGTTTTCCGGAGAGATGTGAGATTTCCCGGCCATAACAAATAGAAAACCATTTGAATGCCACCACATGTATGGTAATGCTTTTTAGGAGTGCCCACTTGTCAATATCCTGTTTCCGTGTCAATTTATCTTTCCAAATGTCTGTGCCTCCATGCTTGATACAGTAGCTAGTTGACTAGCTAGCTTGATTTGTACAGTTGTCATTTTTAAGATAGCTGCTCGACCAGGCATTAGATTAAAGAGAAGGAAAGCTAAAATCACTTTGTCTTAATACTCCTCCTTGGTGTAAATGTCTGTAGGGGGATTCATCTAGCAAAATGTCAAAAACTAGCTAAACATTTCTACTCTGCCTACATACAGCAGTGTCTGACTCACTGGTGATGGGAAACTTGAGAGAAATGTTTTGAGAGAAGTGCAAATTCAAGAGACAGGCAGAGCAGATGATGATACGATTGAAATASAATCTGACCCAAACTCCATGCATAGCAATGTGATTTATAGAGGATTTTATTTTTATCAGGATATTTTCTGCCGGATTGCAATGTTTTTATTTTTTGGTTATTTATTAATTTTATCTGCCAAATGCCAGCAATTACCGGCTAATGGAAAACACTGGAATGAGACCAACGTTACTTACTGCAGTTAGACTATATCTTTCATCATTAGCAGCAATTTTAAAGGACTTGATAAATGATAGTGACATGGGTGGAAGTCTATCCATGGCCCTGGAGGGCTGGCAATTGGAAGGTCCTGGCCTGAAGGCTGCCCCATGGGCATCATGGGTAACAGTGACACCACTTACAGTACCTCTGCAAGCTGGATCTGCAGCTCCGCTATCTTCCTCTCATAAATCATCTTCCTGTCTGACACGATGGCCATCAGGTTGAAGCGGATCTCTCCCTCACTGTACCTGACAAGAGTGACGGAAGATGCACAAGCAAGCATAAACACAAACAGCATCAATATGACGCACTACTCAACAGTGGTCAAAATGTAATGGATCCAAAATATTTACTTCTGTATTCTTTTCTCAATCACTGGCCGAACTGCGTTGATCCAATCGTCCTGGTTGCATACACCTGAAACACAAAACAAGAGGGGGTGAAACTATAAATAACGTTATTAAATAAATATAAATTTCATGGTAGAGCAGTGACTAGACACATGCAAGCATGTATCCTACTTTTCCCAGTCATACAACCAAAGAGAAAAGCTATATATCAATGGCCAACAAGCATATAGTTTAGAATAGGGTTTGTCTGGTTCACGACATCACTACCCATACTCCCAATTCACTAGAAAAAACGCTGAATCGCCATCCAAAAGAATATGAAACGGCAGCTTATTTCAAATTCAGTTCTCTATTACTTGTAAAATTATGTAGGACAATAAAACAACTTTCTCTCTCTATAAATCTAARTACACTGAGTATACCAAACATTAGGAACACCTTCCTAAAATGGAGTCATCATCTCCCCCCCGCCCTTAGAACGGCCTCAATTCATCAGGGCTTGGAATCTACAAGGTGTCAAAAGCGTTCCACAGGGATGCTCGCCCATGTTGACTCCAAAGCTTCCCACAGTTGTGTCAAGTTAGCTGGATGTCTTTTGGATGGTGGACCATTCTTGATTCACACAGGAAACTGTTGAGTATGAAAAACCCAATGATCAATAAAGGATTCATGTTTCTTAATGTTTTGTATACTCAGTGTATATGACCCATATGTGCATACCGAGGTCGATGGGCCCTTCACGTAGTCCGTCCAGCTCATAGAGCCTGCCGTTGACAGGGACGTAACTCACAAAGTGGAATGCTTCCTCATCCTTCGCTGAAGACTTGGCGTCAAACTCAAACATCTGCTGTCTGAAAACAAAGAAACAATAAAATAACATGGCAAAAATAAGAAATTAACAGTTATATCTCATTAGCAGTGCAACTAACATCGTATTAAATCCAAAGCCTTTTTTCTCACAAACTCTGTCTATTGAAAAACTACATGCAAACAAAATGGCAGTTTGTCTGCATACAGCCAAGCCTTCGATTTGTCTAGTGATGTCTGCGGTGAGACTATCATTCTCTGAAATCAAGAGTCAACTCACCTGGCAAAGCCGTTGTGAACTTGTCGAATAACTTCAGAGTTGCTGAGAGCCAGACCTTTCATCTTTATAGAAGATAATATCATCAATGTGTGGGTGTTATGCACATCCCAAGGACAAAACACCGACTGACAATAAAGAAAGAACAGCCTGCACAAAGTATCCGCTAACCAGAATCATGCAACTTACAGCAGCATCGAAGCTGAGTGAGAATTCTCTGAACTCTGTGAGTGTCTCTCCCAACAGCATGTCAGAGTGAGTGCAGTTCAGCAGCACACTGACAATGGCCTGGGTAGCACATGCGTTATTTATCACCTGAAACAACACACACAAAGACATTAGACATATGAGATCCTGCCAGATGATCTTAACCAGAGTTACTTTTTAAAATTTTATTAACTTGGCAGTACAGTGAAAAACAAATTCTTATTCACAATGACGGCCTACCCYGGCCAAACCCTCCCCTAACCCGGACGACGCTGGGCCAATTGTGCGCCGCCCTATGGGACTCCCGATCACAGCTGGTTGTGATACAGCCCAGGATCGAACCCGGGTCTGTAGTGACGCCTCTAGCGCTGCGATGCAGTGCCTTAGACCACCGCACCACTCAGGATCCCAAATGCAGTCAATACATTGAACACAGTTACTGCAAGTAGACTCTTCTTCAAAATAGCTGCTATCAGCAGAATCAGTGCCAGGAGGAAAGTGACTTCTGAAAACCCTTCTGATGACTTTGAATATGTGCAAACTCTGCAATACATACAATGAATATATMATTTCCCCCTTGTCAAAGATGTCTAACCAAACCATGTACCTGCTTGGCAAAGAAGATGTTGTCAAGTCTTGAATCCTGAACGATAGAGCCTGCTGGTGCCTCACCTGGCTGCCACTTAAACAGGAAGATCAACCCATGAACTGGTCTGGGGGAAGAAAGAGAAGCCTAGTAGCTAACACACTTTTGTACATAGCGCTGTAACTTACTATTCGACCTAATTTTAGCGCCCAAAAAACGGAATACTTCCAGGTCAACTGTAATTTGAGAAAAAGCACAATTTCTCCCCTTACCAGCAAAATCAATGACGAAACCTTCATGCCGCCCGTCTCTGCATGATTGAAGAAAGCAATGAGCTCCGTCGATCTTTTTAAAAATGGCTGGTAGGGAAGCGAAACCTACTGCGTAATAGGGAAAGTGGTAGATAAGCCATGTAGGGAAACAGCTTTTTTCATTCAATCTGTCCAATTTATCACCTCTAAAATGTAAATGAAACACTATAAAGAGTTTATATAATGTGTCATTACATACCTATTTGAAGGTTAGTGTCGAATTTGAATCAGTTTTTTAGGGCGGCGCTAAAGTTATCTTCAGAAGTAAACAGCGGCTGTCGCGGCTTTTGAGAGTCATGATGGCTTGCAGTGATGACGCAAAAATACATTCCGTTGTACAATTGACTAGGTGTGTCCTGGATGCAATCATTGATGAAACACAGTCTGGCTTCATGAGGAACAGACATATTTCTAACAATGTCAGACTAGTATTAGACATACTTGACTACTCAGACCTAATAACTGAGGATAGCTTCATATGATTTTTAGATTTTTATAACGCATTTGACACAGTAGAGCATCAGTTTCTCTTCCACTCCCTTGAGAGACTTGGCTTTGGGAATTTTTTCTGTAAGGCTATTAAGACTCTCTATGCAAATGGTAACAGCTCTATCAAATTGAAATATGGCACCTCACCTAGATTTGAGTTAAAGAGAGGAATTARGCAAGGTTGTCCTATCTCCCCGTATCTGTTTTTATTAATCACCCAACTTCTTGCAAATYCTTAAAAAAATAGTCCTGTACAAGGTATTTCCATAGCTGGTAAAGAAATTATTATAAGCCAGCTGGCTGATGATACTACACTTTTTCTGAAAGACGCTAACCAAATTCCCATATCGATCAATGTGATACAATCCTTTTCCAAAGCGTCTGGTCTATACCTTWACATTAATAAATGTGAACTCATAGCTGTCAAAGATTGTGTGACACCTTCATATTATGGTATTCCAGTAAAAGAAGAACTTACATATTTAGGCATAACCATTACAAAGGATCAGAAGTCTAGAGGCTTACTAAATTTTAACCCTCTTATTAAAAATACCCAGAAGAAGCTAAATCAATGGCTACAGAGGGACTTATCTTTAAAAGGTAGAGTCCTAATAACCAAGGCCGAAGTTATCTCTAGACTAACATATGGCGCTCTATCTTTATATCTTGACAGTAAAATAAGCAAGGAGATAGACCAGATGCTTTTCAACTTTCTTTGGAGAAACCGTACCCATTACATTAGGAAAACTGTTGTAATGAACACTTATGAGAATGGTGGACTGAATTTTCTGGACTTTACTACTTTAAATAATACTTTTAAGATCAATTGGATAAAACAATTCCTAAGAAGAAGACCCACTTCTATCTGGAATTTTATTCCTCATCATGTCTTCTCTACTTTTAGTGGCCTTAACTTCATGTTGTTGTGCAATTATAATATTGACAAAATTCCAGTGAAACTTTCTGCTTTTCATCGGCAGGTTTTCTTGTCATAGTTCTTAATTTATAAACACAATTTTTGTCCACACAGATATTATATATGGAATAATCGGGATATATTGTATAAAAATACTTCTTTGTTTTTAGAATATTGGTTCCGAAATAATATCCTATTGGTGAGCCAACTGGTAAATGCAGAGGGTCTTTTACTCAGTTATAAGGAATTCCTATCTCTTTACAAAAATGACTTAAATGTAAATGTAAATGTACAAGGTCCCTGTAACACCTAAAGATTTTGCAATTGTTTTAGACGCCATTCCCTCAGGTGTTGCTCTGTTATTCAGGAACGTGTCAAGACCTGACCCTCAGAGCCTACCTTCTATTGACCCTGTTGACTCATCAGTAGGAAAGATTTGTTTCTCTTTTGGCCCATTCAACAACAGAGCGATACGAACCTTGTTTCAGCAGGATGTTGTATCTTTACCTTATGTCATGCCTTATTGGAATGGATTTATTTATAATATCTGTTGGGAAAAAGTTTGGATGTTGCCACACACATACCTACTGGTTAACAAAATTAAGGAGGTTTCCTTTAAAAGTATTCATAAATATTACCCTGCCAACCACTATATGAAGAAGTTTAAGGAAAACATAAATTCAAATTGCTCCTTTTGTAATGACCACCCAGAAACAGTGTTGCATCTTTTTTGGCATTGTATACATGTAAGAAAACTGTGGCAAGACATCAGTAGATTTATAATTGAACACATTTCTGAAGATTTTACACTATTGTGGAGATGTACTGCTTGGATTCTTTACATACGAAAAAAAAAAGCTGAAACATTTTTATGTCATTCATTTCATTATTCTTTTGGCCAAATTTCATATACACAAATGTAAATTTACAAACAAAAAAATACATTTTCTTACCCGACAAAAATAAATTGAACTGTATTTTAAGACAGTTAAATACTCTACTAACAAAAAAGCTGTTAGAATTGTAAGTATGTCCCTTAAGGTCCTTGTGTAATTGTTATGTGATATTGTACCCCCTAGCTCGATTGTCCGTTGTATATAATCTATATATACTTGTGTTCCCTCATGTACTTTCTGTATTGATTTGTTGTTAATAAAAAATATATATAAAATTTAAAAAAGACTAGGTATCACCTGTCCCTTTCTTGTTTTTAATCTGCGAGAGAGGCTGTACGACACAGAATGAGTGCATTATGCGTGTGTAACGGATGTGAAATGGCTAGTTAGTTAGCGGTGCTGCGCGCTAATAGCGTTTCAATCGGTGACGTCACTCGCTTTGAGACCCTGAAGTAGTGGTTCCCCTTGCTCTGCAAGGGCCGCGGCCTTTGTGGAGCGATGGGTAACGATGCTTCGTGGGCGACCGTTGTTGATGTGTGCAGAGGGTCCCTGGTTCGCGCCCGTGTCGGGGCGAGGGGACGGTCTAAAGTTAAACTGTTACACGTGACGTGCTACCTGTCCCAGACCTGCTGTTTTCAACTCTCTAGAGACAGCAGGAGCGGTAGAGATACTCTTAATGATCGGCTATGAAAAGCCAACTGACATTTACTCCTGAGATGCTGACTTGCTGCACCCTCGACAACTACTGTGACTATTATTATTTGACCATGCTGGTCATTTATGAACATTTGAACATCTTGGCCATGTTCTGTTATAATCTCCACCTGGCACAGCCAGAAGAGGACTGGCCACCCCTCATAGCCTGGTTCCTCTCTAGGTTTCTTCCTAGGTTTTGGCCTTTCTAGGGAGTTTTTCCTAGCCACCGTGCTTCTACACCTGCATTGCTTGCTGTTTGGGGTTTTAGGCTAGGTACAGCACTTTGAGATATCAGCTGACGTAAGAAGGGCTATATAAATAAATTTGATTTGATGTACGTTACGTCGTGACAGGTCACAATTTAACGTACAGCGTCAAGGGGTCCGTTTTTTCAACTTTTCTCCAATACTATCGGGCTATTACCATGTCAATCAACGCATGAATAGAAATGCTGTTCACACCCCAGATTCTGATGCCAACAGTCCCATTAGTTTTCATTGCAGTCTCTTTGGAATGGGGTTAGTCAACAGCGTCACAGCAATATTATGCATTTGTGAAGTGTTTCGAAGCAAAGAGATTAGGGCATAGCTTACTTCAGGTTTTCAAAGTTCTCTGGTTCCATACTCCATATTTCTTCCACCTGAGCTCCTTTACAACCTGGGTTAGTAGAAAGGGGAAATCTGGGTTAGTTACTATGATAATTTAAAGCAATAACTAACTAACTATATGGATAGTGGACAGGACACTAGCTATTTAATTTAACTAGTCTAGCCATTTGAATTCGCAGAGGATTGCATCAACTATGACCAGTTTATCTAACTAGTTAGGCCTTCGTAATGTGTACAATATTCAACTGGAAAAGCATGCAGTAAACATRTGTCAGCTTGTAAAGGAATTTCAGTAGTCAGCTAGCTAACCCAGATACAGAGCCAGTGGGTGTCATGCTAATGCTATCTCATCATGCTTAGTTAGCTACCACGCTGGAATAAATGACGCCACCTAGCTAGCACGTTGGCTGTAGCAGATAGCTAGATGGTGTTCAATCTGATTCTTATTATGAAATTTGCTGCACTGCAAACTAACACTACGGTCACAAAAGATGTGCGTAGCCAAGGCTACTTAATTAGCTCAGACTTTGCTATGGCTTGTAGGCAATCTTGCTAGAAAGTACTAGTAGCATGCTAGCATATAGCACACTCACCAAAGCCTTTGATCAATTCTGTGAAAACCCCAGGATCACTTTCCATAAGACACCATTCTCCTGCGCTTCCAGCCATTTKTATTTATTTCAAGAACTGTAGGGCAAGTAATGTTATTGCAGTAGACAAGCTTATA
This sequence comes from Salvelinus sp. IW2-2015, assembly GCF_002910315.2. Classification (NCBI taxonomy): domain Eukaryota; kingdom Metazoa; phylum Chordata; class Actinopteri; order Salmoniformes; family Salmonidae; genus Salvelinus; species Salvelinus sp. IW2-2015. The sequence goes on from NC_036856.1 coordinate 28,379,883, forward strand.
TCTGTAGTGGCGAGTTATCTAGTAAAATGAATCAATCCGCTGCGTAAATTGTGTTCAAGCAAAATCTCCCGGCATGTCTTTCAACAGGAATCGTGTGCAAATCGCGCAAGGGGGGCTGTCTGTGCAAATTATTTGTCATCATAGGCCTACATTTATTTTCTACATACTATTATATATAGTTGTCATTCCTTGGGCATTTCAAATGTTGCCACGTTACTTCGCTAAAAATAACACATTTTAGCTTTTATTATGAAGCGCTACCATAATTTTAACCAGTGTATCATGTTAAACCAGTTAATGTATTTCTTACTTCACGGGCATGCAAATAATTAGGCACAGTCCTCCCTTGAAAATATTGGAGTTTAATTCATTAAAATACTATACATTCCCTGAATGTAGACGAWGGGTGACGATAACAAGTGTGCATCTTGGTAAATAAACCACATAGAACCCATATAATGTATCACACAAAGTCGAGGAAACATTAAATAAACACAGGACAAATTACAGTGAGAAATAGAACGGTTAGTCATTTGGTGGACTCAAACTGTCCGCTGCCCGAGCCTTCAGAGTTAGTTTTCACGCAGCACGGGGCACATTGTTCTATCAGCGGCAGCAGCTTTCCCTTCTGGTGTAACTCCTTTGTGTCAGAGCCTCCTCCAATGCAGTTTCCATTGATGAAGACCCTCGGAACCTGTAACCACAAGTAATCCCATTAAAAAGCACACACTAAATGGTGCTCATTAAACTAGAGTTCAGTTCAGCTGTTCTCTGTGTGCAAAATAATAAGAACAATGTTCCTACTGGTCTGGTACCAGTTGTGTTTACTTAGTGCTATTGCTATCAACAACAAGATAGCAACATACAGTCAGGTCAAATGTCTCACCAGTAGAATCAGCAGATATGTACTTTACATAGATGTACAGTATGTATGGCATTTAGGGTAAAACATGAACAGTACTCAACAACCTACTTTTCACTTTGAGGGTTACAGAGAATTATCTATTATACTAAAGCTAAGGTGGCATATGCGAGATAGAATGAAATACGTAATTCAGCATATAGCAATGTAAAACGCCATGGCAAAATTGATTGGAGAATGCAAATTGGTCATGATATAAACATGAGGTTGTTTCATACTGTTCTGGCACCGGTCATCTGCGCCAAGGCCTCTTGTAGTCGTCTTCCATCATTGTGTTCATCCAGCTCTATCACCTTGTATGTAGCACCAATTTCATTGAATACATTCTTGGCCATTTTGCAATATGGACAAGTGGTCTTGGAAAATATGACGATGCAGTTATGAGACACCACCTCCTGAAGAGAAGAAAATCAATGTCAGACCAAGTCACCAACACACACAGAATCATGAGATAAAAATGTTAAATCTAACCTGTAGAAACTGACCACACGATGCTGTGCTTGACAGACCACTTGAGCTGAAGGATGTGAAGTTTCCCATCCTGAAAGGACACACACAGGTTTTTAACTAGCCAACGTTATGTCAGTAAATAGATAACTAGCTAGCTAAAGCACTGATACAGACATGCACCAACCCATCAATGAAAATATTGTAGCAATAACCTTAAACATTTCAAGGCGTGTGCAGAAGAGATTATCCCCATTATCAGTGATAATAGAACAATCAAACAGGTGAGACTCAGTTTGTATTTTGTGTCCATTCTGATGTCAGCTAGCTATCTGTAGCGTTCGCTAGCAACCCGTCGAACATTCACAGCAAGGCACTGGCTGTGTACTAATCTGAAGGATTAATTTGCGGTGGGATAAAGATTACCGCAACCATCATTTAACGTTAGCTACCTATTTTCACGAGACTTGTAAACATTAGCATGTTGGTCACATTTGATTCCCTAGCTTTCAAGTTTCGCCGTCCAAATATATTACAATAGTTTAAAATGAGTAACACATGGCTGCCTACATACATTATATTATACTGACATTATTATTTAATATTGGCATTTCAATGTTAACTAGCAGGGAAAGTGACCTTCGGCAACCGTTCCATACGAATCTGGACAGGAGTCCTCCTCGCGCTAACATCATTAGCAAAGAGAAAGCAAATAACATAGAATCAACCTGTTGGCGGAGGTGGAACATGCGGTTAATATACACTCAGTAGTGTAGAAAAACATTAGCGTTTCTGTGTGAACACTACCTCCACTTGCTCTGTTTGCGATTTACAATTGGCCGCACATGCTTACCTTGACTACCGGAAGTACATTATTATACAAGAGGGGTGGGTCAAAGATATGTATAACTAACCCAAGAAGGTTCATCTGCGTCAGTTACAGTGGGAGCAAATGAAGCGTAGTGGGCAGAACAAGCAAGGAGGTGGGCAAAGCCAACCACAAACTATCGAGATCCTATTGGTGCGTTGTAGCAAGTATTTGTATATTTCTGTTAGGAACGCCTTCTCTATGAAGTGTGCGTGTGCACTAATTCGATTCGACTTTGCGCTCCTTCTAAAAAAAGCAATTTTTTAACAAACTTTGGCAAACCGGCAAGTCTGTAAAAATTTGTGCACTGTTTTCGTTACATATTTTAGGTTTGGGAACAGAAAAATGTATTGAGATAAGATGTTTCATCGATGACAAAATTAGCAGAATGTCAGCCCAGTTTCACCTAGTTCCATCCTCCATCCTGCGACTGGACTTCCTCTCACTACCATATTTGGTGGTGAGAAAACGTAATTTTTCTTCTTCTTTGAGATTGGGTTGGCAGATCACATCCAACTTTTAATGTGCATACACCGCCACCTACTGGAGGGTGAGGCCTGTCACGGCCTACCTAATTTCAATTCTCCTCATGAGTCCTGTTCCTCTAAGAAAGTGAAACACAGCCCTAAACACCACTTCCCTCCCCCACTACACTACCCAAACCCCAACCCTGTCCAGCCTTTCTAACATTTTCACACAATCTCTCCTTAGAGATTAATGGCGCCGGATGGGATGCCTGCCGTTTTACGGGCTCCTAACCAACTGTGCTATTTTGTTAGTTTTTTTCGCATTGTTTGTAACTCATTTTGTACATAATGATGCTCCTTCTCTTATCACCAAAAATAGCTTATTTTTATCATTATTTTATCCCCTTTTTCTCCCCAATTGTTAGTAGTTACTGTCTTGTCTCATCGCTACAACTCCCATACGGGCTCGGGAGAGATGAAGATTGAGAGCCATGCGTCCTCCGAAACACAACCCAACCAAGCCGCACTGCTTCTTAACACAGCGGCATCCGCATCCGGAACGCAGCCGCACCAATGTGTCGGAGGACACACTGTACACCTAGCGACCTGGTCAGCGCGCACTGCGCCCGGCCCGCCACAGTAGTCGCCAGTGCGCGATTAGACAAGGATTTCCCTACCGGCCTAACCCGGACGACGCTAGGCCAATTGTACGTCGCCCCATGGACCTCCCGGTCGCGGCCGGCTGCGACAGRGCCTGGGCTCAAACCCAGAGTCTCTGGTGGCACAGCTAGCACTGTGATGTAGTGCCGTAGACCACTGCGCCACCCGGGAGGCACGAAAAGAGCTTCTTGACATCAGAACAGCGATTACTCACCTCAAACTGGATGAAGAGTTTTTTCTTTAATGAGTCCGACGCGAAGGATATACTGCTTTTTCGAGACAAGGCCCAAATCCCCGTCATCAGCGTGAAGAAAATTCAGAGAAATTGGGGGTGGAGGGTGGGGTACCTTATACGAATTCGCTGACGAGTAGGTAAACCACCACTACCCTCTGTATTATTGGCCAATGTGCAATCATTGGAAAACAAACTGGACAATCTACAGTTAAGACTATCCTACCAACGGGACATTAAAAACTGTAATATCTTATGTTTCACCAAGACTTGGCTGAACGACGACATGGATAATATAGAGTTGGCTTGCTTCTCCGTGTTTCGGCAGGACAGAGCAGCTACGTCTGGTAAGACGAGGGGTGGGGGTGTGTGTGTATTTGTCAGTACCTGCTGGTGCGCGATGTCTAATATTAAAGAATTTTCGAGGTATTGCTTGCCTGAGGTAGAATACCTCATGATAGGCTGTAGACCACACTAGCTAACAAGAGAGTTCTCATCTATATTATTCGTAGCCATCTATTTACGACCACAAACCGATGCTGGCACTAAGACCACACGCAACGAGCTATATAATGCCATAAGCRAACAAGAAAATGCTCATCTAGAAGTGGCGCTCTTAGTGGCCGGGGACTTTAACTTCTCTGTGCTACAGATCCCTTTTACGGGATCACTTTCCTTAACAACCGCTAGAATTGCAGGGCGCCAAATGCAAAAATATTACTAAAAATATTTATAATCATGCAATCACAAGTGAAATATACCAAAACACAATTTAGCTTGTTGTTAATCCACCTATCATGTCAGATTTTGAAAATATATTTTACAGCGAAAGAAATCCAAGCTTTTGTGAGTGTAGCTTTCAATGCTACAACAGCTAGCCCCAAATTAGCATGGTCACGAAAGTCAGAAAAGCAATAAAATTAATCGCTTACCTTAGATAATCTTCAGATGTTTGCACTCACGAGACTCCCAGTTTGTCACGTTCCTGACCTGTTTTCTCTTGTTTTGTATTTATTTAGTATGGTCAGGGCGTGAGTTGGGTGGGTTGTCTATGTGTTGTTTTCTATGTTGGGGTTTTGTGCGTTCGGCCTGGTATGATTCTCAATCAGAGGCAGCTGTCAATCGTTGTCCCTGATTGAGAATCATACTTAGGCAGCCGGGGTTCACGTGTGTGTTTGTGGGTGTTTGTATTTCGTGTCAGTGTTCGTGCCACACGGGACTGGTTTCGGTTAGATTCTCTTTGTTATTTTGTTTCGAGTAGTGTTCAGTTTATTTYCTTAATAAAACATGGACACTTTCCACTCTGCGTCTTGGTCCGATCCCTACACCTCCTCTTCAGACGAAGAGGAGGAAATCTGCCGTAACACAGTTACACAATAAATGTTCTTTTTGTTAGATAAATATTACTTTTATAACAAAAAACGACATTTGGGTGGCGCGTTATGTTGAGAAAACTACAGCCTCGTTCCGGTCCTGAAAGGAAGATGAACATTTCCAAACGTATCAGATTAAAAAATATTACTAAAAATATTTATAATATTATAATACCAAAACACAGCTTAGCTTGTTGTTAATACACCTATCGTGTCAGATTTTGAAAATATACTTTACAGCGAAAGAAATCCAAGCTTTTGTGAGTGTAGCTTTCAATGCTACAACAGCTAGCCTTATATTAGCTTGGTTAGCTTGGTCACGAAAGTCAGAAAAGCAATAAAATTAATCGCTTACCTTTGATAATCTTCGGATGTTTCCACTCATGAGAGTCCCAGTTACACAACAAATGTTCTTTTTGTTCGATAAATATTACTTTTATCACAAAAAAACGCCATTTGGGTTGCGCACTATGTTGAGAAAACTAAAGCCGTGTTCCGTTCGAGAAATTCCAAAAAGTATCYGTAATGGTCGTAGAAACATGTCAAATGTTTTTTATAATCAATCCTCAGGTTGTTTTTAACAAACATAATCGATAATATTTCAACCGGACCATAACCTATTCATTAAGAGACAAACGGAAAATGGAGAGCTCCTCTCGCGCACGCAGGAACTATTCGGAGGACACCTGACTAGTTATGAAAAATCTCGTTCATTTTTCAAAATAAAAGCCTGAAACTATGTCTAAAGCCTGGTCACAGCCTGAGGAAGCCATTGGAAAAGGAATCTGGTTNGTTCATTTTTCAAAATAAAAGCCTGAAACTATGTCTAAAGCCTGGTCACAGCCTGAGGAAGCCATTGGAAAAGGAATCTGGTTGATACCCCTTTAAATGGAAGAAAGACGGTCCAGGAAACACAGATGAAAAAAAATATATATCACGTCCGGGTTATATTTTCTCAGGTTTTCGTCTGCAGAATACGTTTTGTTATACTCACAGACAATATTTTGACCGTTTTGGAGACTTTGGAGTGTTTTCTATCCTAATCTGTAAATTATATGCATATTCTACGATCTGGGCCAGAGAAAATGTCCGTTTACCTTGGGAACGATATTTTAAGAAAAAAAAATTCTGACCCCTAGCGTCAAGAGGTTAACCTGTCTAGGGCATGCCTTCCGCTAGCGGAACCCCTCGACAACATTCCGCTGAAAAGGCAACACGGGAAATTCAAAAATATTTTTTAGAAATATGTAACTTTCACACATTAACAAGTCCAATACAGCAAATAAAAGATAAACATCTTGTTAATCTACCCATCGTGTCCGATTTCAAAAATGCTTTACAGCGAAAGCACAACATATGATTATGTTAGATCACCACCAAGTCAAAAAAACACACAGCCATTTTCCCAGCCAAAGATAGGAGTCACAAAAAGCAGAAATAGAGATAAAATTAATCGCTAACCTTTGATGATCTTCATCAGATGACACTCATAGGACTTCATGTTACACAATACATATATGTTTTGTTCGATAAAGTTAATATTTATATCCAAAAACCTCAGTTTACATTGGCGCCATGTTCAGAAATGCCTCCAAAATATCCGGAGAAATTGCAGAGAGCCACGTCAAATAACATAAAATACTCATCATAAACTTTGATGTGAAAGATACATGTTTTACGTAGAATTAAAGATACACTTGTTCTTAATGCAACCGCTGTGTCAGATTTWAAAAAAACTTTACGGAAAAAGCAAACCATGCAATAATCTGAGACGGCGCTCAGAAAATAAAATAAAAATTCCGCCATGTTGGAGTCAACAGAAATCAGAAATGACATTATAAATATTCCCTTACCTTTGATGATCTTCATCAGAATGCACTCCCAGGAATCCTAGTTCCACAATAAATTGTTGTTTTGTTCGATAATGTCCATTATTTATGTCCAAGTAGCTACTTTTGTTAGCATGTTTAGTACACATATCCAAACACTTGTGCAGGTCCAGCCGAACGTCGGACGAAAACTTCAAAAAGTTATCTTACAGGTCGAAGAAACTTGTCAAACTAAGTATAGAATCAATCTTAGGATGTTGTTATCATAAATATTCAATAACGTTCCAACCGGAGAATTCCTTTGTCTGTAGAGAAGCAATGGAACGCAGGTCGCTATCATGTGAAATGCGCGTGACCAGGACCTGGCTCTCTGCTAGACCACTGACTCAAACAGCTCCCATCCAGCTCCACATCACAGTAGAAGCCTCATTGAAGGTTCTACAGACTGTTGACATCTAGTGGGAGCCGTAGGAAGTGCAAACAGATCCATATCCTAATGTGCATTCAATAGGGACCGAGTTGAAAATCGACCAACCTCAGATATCSCACTTCCTGGTTGGATTTTTCTCAGGTTTTCGCCTGCCATATGAGTTCTGTTATACTCACAAACATCATTCAAACAGTTTTAGAAACTTCAGAGTGTTTTCTATCCAATAGTAATAATAATATGCATATATTAGCATCTGGGACAGAGTAGGAGGCAGTTCACTCTGGGCACGCTATTCATCCAAAAGTGAAAATGCTGCCCCCTATCCAAAAAAGTTTTAATGCAGGAAAACTTAGGTAAAACTGATTTAATTTCTACCAGCATGTCACATGTGCAACCAGAGGGGAAAACAACTCTAGACCACCTTTACTTCACACACAGAGACGCATACAAAGTTCTCCCTCATCCTCCATTTGTCAAATCTGAACATGATGACTCGCTCAATACGGAAGTGGTCAGATGATGTGGATGCTACGTTAAAGGACTGTTTTGCTAGCACAGACTGGAATATGTTCCGGGATTCATCCATAGGCATTGAGGAATATATCACCTCAGTCACCGTCTTCATCAATAAGTGCACAAATGACGTTATCCCCGCAGTGACCGTGCGTACATTTCCCAACCAGAAGCCATGGATACCAGGCTACATCCGCACCAAGATAAAAGCTAGAGCTGCCGCTTTCAAAGAGCGGGACACTAATCCAGACGCTTATAAGAAATCCTGCTATGCCCTCCGACGAACCATCAAACAGGCAAAGCGTCAACACAGGACTAAGATTGAATCCTACTACATCGGCTCTTACGGTCGTCGGATGTGGCAGGGCTTGAAAAATATTATAGACTACAAAGGGAAACCAGCCGCGAGCTGCCCAGTGACACGAGCCTACCCCAACCCCTCCTTTTACACTGCTGCTTCTCTCTGTTTATCATATATGCATAGTCACTTTAACTATACATTCATGTACATACTACCTCAATTGGGCCAACCAACCAGTGCTCCCGCACAGTGGCAAACCGGGCTATCTGCATTGTGTCCCACCCACCACCTGCCAACCCCTCTTTTACGCTACTACTACTCTCTGTTCATCATATACAGTGGGGCAAAAAATTATTTAGTCAGCCACCAATTGTGCAAGTTCTCCCACTTAAAAAGATGAGAGAGGCCTGTAATTTTCATCATAGGTACACTTCAACTATGACAAACAAAATGAGAAAAACAAATCCAGAAAATCACATTGTAGGATTTTTTATGAATTTATTTGCAAATTATGGTGGAAAATAAGTATTTGGTCAATAACAAAAGTTTATCTCAATACTTTGTATATACCCTTTGTTGGCAATGACAGAGGGTCAAACATTTTCTGTAAGTCTTCACAAGGTTTTCACACACTGTTGCTGGTATTTTGGCCCATTCCTCCATGCAGATCTCCTCTAGAGCAGTGATGTTTTGGGGCTGGTTGCTGGGCAACACGGACTTTCAACTCCCTCCAAAGATTTTCTATGGGGTTGAGATCTGGAGACTGGCTAGGCCACTCCAGAACCTTGAAATGCTCAGCGTGCAACACCATAATGCCTACAAAGCTCATCACTAAGCTAAGGACCCTGGACAAAGCGCCTCCCTCTGCAACTGGATCCTGGATTTCCCACAAAACACCAGTCTCAACGTCAACAGTGAAGAGCAACTCTGGAATGCTGGCCTTCTAGGCAGAGTTGCGAAGAAAATGCCATATTTCAGACTGGCCAATAAAAAGAAAAGATTAAGATGGGCAAAAGAACACAAAGAACACAGACACTGGACAGAGGAACTCTGCCTAGAAGGCCAGCATCCGGAGTCGCCTCTTCACTGTTGACGTTGAGACTGGTGTTTTGCGGGTACTATTTAATGAAGCTGCCAGTTGAGGACTTGTGAGGCGTCTGTTTCTCAAACTAGACACTCTAATTGTACTTGTCCTCTTGCTCAGTTGTGCACCGGGCCTCCCACTGCTTTCTCTATTCTGGTTATAGTCAGTTTGCGCTTTTCTGTGAATGGAGTAGTGCACAGCGTTGTACGAGATCTTCAGTTTATTGGCAATTCTCACATGGAATAGCCTTCATTTCTCAGAACAAGAATAGACTGACGAGTTTCAGAAGAAAGTTTTTTGTTTCTGGACATTAGCGCTGTAATCGAACCCACAAATGCTGATGCTCCAATACTCAACTAGTTTAAAGGCCAGTTTTATTGCTTCTTTAATCAGAACGACAGTTTCAGCTGTGCTAACATAATTGCAAAAGGGTTTTCTAATGATCAATTAGCCTTTTAAAATGATAAAATTGGATTAGCTAACACAACGTGCCATTAGAACACAGGAGTGATGGTTGCTGATAATGGGCCTCTGTACCCTATGTAGATATTCCATAAAAAATCTGCTGTTTCAGCTAAGTTTAAGTTTATTTTTATTTTTACAGGGACAGTGCACATTAATCAACGTTTCAGTAAAAGTGCCGGTTTAGCCAGCCGGCTAATTTTCAACCGCAGTCCCTGGGCAGGTTATTAAAAACAATTACAATATAGACAATAGCAACATAGGACAAGCAAGAAATAGCATACAGACAAGAAACATAGGACAAGCAAGACGTAGCATACAGACAGAGCAACCATAGGACAAGCAAGACGTAGCATACAGACAGAGCAACATAGGACAAGCAAGACGTAGCATACAGACGAGGCAACATAGAACAAAAAAGCGCAAGACAAATTCATAAAACCTAAAGTGTTTCCACACCTCACAAGTTACAGACAACAGACATGGAAAGCGGCAACACACAGCTAGGACCATGTTCACAAATCTGATTGACCTTTAGCCCTGTCTTCAAGCATTTTGTGAAAGTGTGATATGTGGTGCAGTTATGTGTGTCTGATGGCAGTGTATTCCAGACATGGGAAGCTCCACAGAGAATGCAGATTTACTAAAGGTGCTTTTCCTTAGGGGACATAACAGTCACCTCTCATGGCAGACCTTGTAGATCTGCTGCCATATGTTTTGGTTTTCTGTTTAACAAAAATACTGAGTGGAGGGGAGGCCAAGCCATTTAGGATCTTGAATACAAGACATGCGTCGGTGTATTGCACAAGATTTTCCCAACTCAGGAGCTCATGCTTTCTGAGGATGTAACAGTGATGATGGCTATTGGGCTTCCTATCAAGCACTTTGAGAGCCTGTTTGTAGACAGACTGAATAGGTTTTAATGTTGTACAGCAAGCTTGGGCCCAACTAGTCAAGCAGTATGTTAAGTGGGGGAGTATCATATATTTGAAGTACAGTTTGCTACCTCTGTAGTCAAACAATTTCGTATAAATCGGAAATTAGCTAGTGAATTTATTTGAATTACCTTTTTCACATGCTTTTTAAAAGAGAGGTTGGAATCAAGTATGATGCCAAGGTACTTTAATCGGATACCACCTGGAGCTTCTCCCCTGACACATAGACATCCTCAGTAGCATCTGTTGCCCTCTTTGTGAAGAACATGCAAACAGTTTTTTTCACATTGAGATGCAAACACGAGTCACTGAGCCACTTTGTAACCTGTAATTACAATAGTAATTTACAACATTAACAATGTCTACACTGTATTTCTGATCAATCTGATGTTATTTTAATGGACAATTTTTTAGCTTTTCTTTCTAGAACAAGGACATTTCTAAGTGACCCCAAAATTTTGAATGGTAGTGTATATACTAGGCAGTGTCAGAGGAAGGCCCAAAAAATTGTCAAAGACTCCAGTCACCCAAGTCGTCGTCCCCCCCCCCCCCCGCTGCTTACTCGCTGTTTATTATCTAAGCATAGTCACTTTACAAATTACCTCGACTAACCTGTACATTGACTCGGTACCGGTACTCCCTGTATATTGCCTCGTTAACACATTTCTTGTGTTACTTTTTGATTGATTAGATTTTACTTTAGTTTATTTAGTAAATATTTTATTAACTCTATTTCGTGAACTACATTGTTGGTTAAGGTCTTGTAAATCTCGTAATTAAGCATGTTGTATTCGGCGCATGTGATAAATAAATTAGATTTGATTTATCTATGTCATACAGTTTACAAAATATCAACACATGTTCCACTGTTTCCTCCACTAAACACTCATCACACAGATCTCTTTCATGTCTCCCTATCATTCACAACTTGGCATTCAAACCTGTGTGCCCTAACAGGATTCTACTCCACACAAATTCGTCTCTCCTACATCCCATACTCCCTGCCTCATCCTTAACTGACCGGTACACATGATAAAATTGCCTCCCCTTACTACTAGCATCCCACTCCCTTTGCCAAAGATCGAGCCCTTTCGCCCAGATCAAGGACTTGACTTCACTGCGGCCCAACAGGACCTGAATATCTACCCCCTCTCTACTCACAGCACTCTTAGCCACCACCTCAGCCTTCTCACTACGCTCCACACCCACATGGACGGGAACCTAGCAAAAGCTTACCACCATTCCCATCCTCTCCAATTCTATTAACACCACCATCATCTCCACAAACAAGTCTCCCCTATCCGACCTGCCAGTCTTCATACTACTCAACACTGCAGCTGAATCAGAGCAGATCACCACTCTGAGTGGTTTCACCTCCTCCACTCATCTAAAACCTATAATCTTTGTCGTCAACTCGGCTGCATACACTGACACATAATCAGTTAACCGCTTAGATACTCTAACATTGAAATCTGGGATATACACCCCTGCCCCCACYCTACCACTGACTGGATCCTTTGAACCATCTGTATTCAGTGCATTCTGAAAGTATTCAGACCCCTTCCCTTTTCCCACATTTTGTTACAGCCTTATTCTAAAAATGTATTCAATAATTTTTTCCCTCATCAATCTACACATGATACCCCATAATGACGAAGTGACAACAGATTTTTAGAATGTTTAGCAAATTTGTAAAAAATGAAAAACAGAAATACCTTATTTACATAAGTATTCAGACCCTTTGCAATGAGATTCGAAATTGAGTTCAGGTGCATCCTGTTTCCATTGATCATCCTTGAGATTTTTCTACAACTTGATTGAAGTCCACCTATGGTAAATTCAATTGATTGGACATGATTTAGAAAGGTACACACCTGTCTGTATAACGTCCCACAGTTGACAGTGCATGTCAGAGCAAAAACCAAGCAATGAGGTCGAAGGAATTGTCCATAGAGCTTCAAGACAGGATTGTGTCGAGTTACAGATCTGGGGAAGGGTACCAAAACACAGTGGCCTCCATCATTCTTAAATGGAAGAAGTTTGGAACCACCAATTCCCTTCCTAGAGCTGGCCACCCGGCCAAACTGAGCAATCGGGGGAGAATGGCCTTGGTCACTGCTTTTTATTTTACTGGGCCGATGGTGATGCATCTGATGGTCAGTCTCAGCGGAGGGAGAGAGCAGCAGACTGAGGGTCCGTCTCTCAACATCCCTCCGCTCTCCCTTTCCTCCACTGACACTCTCCCTTTCCTCCACTGACACTGACCAAAAAGACTGACCGAGTCGCACCGCATTATTTCTGTCTCATGCACAAATTCACGTTCTTAATCCTATGAACAGAGACAGTGAAATATTCCTTGATATTAAAAAAGACCCAAGCCGCTAATATTGTGAATTTTTCAGTACTTAAGTGGCAATTATTTATTAGTACTCTATATGTGCTCTAGGTCATTGGACACCGTTAGACATGCACATGGTTATTCTTGTAACTGTAATGGCCAACTATGGTTACACCTCTTGGGTCTTTTCCAGAACAGGGGTTCCCCTTTCAGTGGAGTCAGCAGGATGTCATGTATTGGTTAATCCTGTAGAGTGCCAAGGTCTGTTGCTATGGTCCTACATGCATGAAACTATTTCTGTGACTCTACAGGTTGCATGTCCTAATATGAAGGCAATATGATAATGGTTGCTAAATGCCAGAGGTGATGAGCCATTAAGAGAAGTTACAATGAGTATGACATAAGGAAGACAAATGTGTAAGTAGTTTGTGCCAAGACTGGAAGCCAGTATTCATGATCCAGCTCAGCTTTTATTATGAACTAATAAAAAGTCTAATTGAACCCGGTATTTGTGAAATTTGATTGACCAAATATGTCCACAACACTAATAATAACAACAATGCAAACCTATAGATACACTTTCCTACTCATTCATTTCTGCTGCACTGCTTGTTGTAGCGCTGAGTGGAAATAGGAAGAACGCGCATTTTATGGGTTATAAAAGTGTTGAATACAAAGTGTTGATAGTGCTGAGTAAGAACTTAAACATGAACGCACCTCTTTGCTGTATTCGTTGACAGTCTCTCTAGTCATGGTTTTAAACGTTTAGAAATCTCACAGTATCAATTTTGCTGCAGCTTTCTTCTATGCCTGCTATGTTACTGCAGACTCGGTCATCAAAAAGGCTTCTCAGTTTTTACCCCCAAGCCTTAAGACTCCTGAACAGGTAATCAAATGGCTACCCGGACTATTTGCATTGTGTGCTGAATTTAAAAAGATTGGAACAACCTTAAACTTGAACCTTTTTACAATGCTGAATTGAATTTCATAGAGAAAACAGAAAGGTCCCACTGGACACAGACGCCAATTCAACGTCTATTCCACGTTGGTTCGATGTAACTTCATTGAAATGATGTGAAAACAACATTGGTTCAACCAGTGTGTGCCCAGTGGGGTGTCAATGTATTTTTTCGCAATCCGAGAAGTAATCATCTAGTTTTTCTGTTATCTGATTGCAATATTTTTGCTGGTAACGTAACTGAATAAAGTTAGTTTTTTTGTAATCAGATTACATGTAACTGATTACATGTGATCAGTTACTCAAATCAGATTTTATTGGTCACATACACATGGTTAGCAGATGTTATTGCGAGAGTAGCGAAATGCTTGTGCTTCTAGTTCCGACAGTGCAGCAATATCTAACAAGTAATCTAACAATTCCACAACAACTACCTACCTAATACATACAAATCTAAGTAAAGAAATGGAATAAGAATATATAAATTTAAATATATGGATGAGCAATGACAGAGCGACACAGGCAACGTGCAATAGATAGTATAAAATACAGTTGAAATACAGTTGATGTCGGAAGTTTACATACACTTAGGTTGGAGTTATTAAAACTCGTTTTTCAACCACTCCACAAATGTCTTGATAACAAACTATAGTTTTCGCAAGTCGGTTAGGACATCTACTTTGTGCATGACACAAGTAATGTTTCCAACAATTGTTTACAGACAGATTATTTCACTGTATCACAATTCCAGTGGGTCAGAATTTTACATACACTAMGATGACTGTGCCTTTAAACAGCTTGGATCATTCCAGAAAATGATGTCATGGATTTAGAAGCTTCTGATAGGCTAATTGACATCATTTGAGTTAATTGAAGGTGTACCTTTGGATGTATTTCAATACCTACCTTCAAACTCAGTGCCTCTTTCTTTGACATCATGGGAAAATCAAAATAAATCAGCCAAGACCTCAGAAAAAATGTGTAGACCTCCACAAGTCTGGTTCATCCTTGGGAGCAATTTCCTGAAGGTACCACGTTCATCTGTACAAACAATAGTATGCAAGTATAAACACCATGGGACCACGCAGCCGTCATACCGCTCAGGAAGGAGACACGTTCTGTCTTCTAGAGATGAACGTACTTTGGTGCGTTTTGGTGCTTTGGTGCGTTTTGTAGATGTACATTTTTGTAGTTGTAAATCAATCCCAGAACAACAGTAAAGGACCTTGTGAAGATGCTGGAGGAAACAGGTACAAAAGTATCTTTATCCACAGTCAAACAAGTCCTATAGCAACATAACCTAAAAGGCCGCTCAGCAAGGAAGAAGCCACTGCTCCAAAACCGCCCCAAAAAAGCCAGACTATGGTTTGCAACTGCACATGGGGACAAAGATCATACTTTTTGGAGAAATGTCCTCTGGTCTGATGAAACAAAAATAGAACTGTTTGGTCAAAATGACCATCGTTATGTTTGGAGCAAAAATGGGATGCTTGCAAGCCGAAGAACACCATCCCAACCGTGAAGCACGGGGGTGGCAGCATCATGTTGTGGGGGTGCTTTGCTGCAGGAGGGACTGGTGCACTTCACAAAATAGATGGCATCATGAGGGAGGAAAATTATGTGGATATATTGAAGCAACATCTCAAGACATCAGTCAGGAAGTTAAAGCTTGGTCGCAAATGGGTCTTCCAAATGAACAATGACCCCAAGCATACTTCCAAAGTTGTGGCAAAATGGCTTAAGGACAGTAATGTCAAGGTATTGGAGGGGCCATCACAAAGCCCTGACCTCAATCCTATAGAAAATTTGTGGGCAGAACTGAAAAAGCGTGTGCGAGCAAGGAGGCCTACAAAACTTGACTCAGTTACACCAGCTCTGTCAAGAGGAATAGGCCAAAATTCACCCAACTTATTGTGGGAAGCTTGTGGAAGGATACCTGAAACATTTGATCCAAGTTAAACAATTTAAAGGCAATGCTACAAAATACTAATTGAGTGTATGTAAACTTCTGACCCACTGGGAATGTGATGAAAGATATTAAAGCTGAAATAAATTAATATCTCTACTTTTAATCAGACATTTCACATTCTTAAAATAAAGTGGTGATCCTAACTGACCTAAGACATGGAATTTATACTTGGATTAAATGTCCGGAATTGTAAAAAAGAAGTTTAAATGTATTTGGCTCAGGTGTATGTAAACTTCCGACTTCAACTGTACATATGAGATGAGTAATGCAAGGTATATAAACATTATTAAATTGACTAGTGATCCATTTATTCAAGCGGCCAATCATTTCAAGTCTGTATGTAGGCAGCAGCCTCTCTGTGTTAGTGATGGCTGTTTTACTCCCCAACATTGGGTTGATACTGATAGGATCGAAAGAAAGGCAGGGCTGCTCATTCAAATCTTACCTTAGCATTAGAATTATTCCTCTATAATGGCAACGGATCAGCTCCTAGAGATACACTATTTATACAAAAGTATGTGGACACMCCTACAAATTAGTGGATTTGGCTATTTCAGCCAGACCCGTTGCTGACAGGTTTATAAAATCGTGTTTCAAATCACAAGTGTGTAGGCCTATGACTATTTTGGAAGCCCGCAATTTGGGCAACGTGCTTGGCAATAGGCCTAGCTGATTATTGAGTTGCAGCTGTCTATGTGTGAAGATAATGTGTTTTCAGGACCGGCTCTAGGCCTTTTCGGGGCCCTAAGCGAGATTTACTTGACACAACTGTGGGAAGCATTGGAGTCGAAAKGGGCCAGCATCCCTGTGGAACGCTTTTGACAACTTATAGAGTCCATGCCCCGAAGAATTGAGGCTGTTCTGAGGGCTAAAGGAGGTGCAACTTAATATTAGGAAGGTGTTCTTAATGTTTTGTACACTCAGTGTATGTTTTATTTTTTGGGGGGTCAGTTTCAATTCACCCCAGAATAATTTCTTACAATGTGGCTATGTGGTTGAGTTGTAAAATGTTTATGAAATGTACCATCTTACTGCCTCTCCTGTTTCTGATCTGTCAAAATAAAGCATAAATAATTAAAGGTGGTATTCTACAAAAAAAATATTCTTCATAGACCCTCATCATCAATCAACATTTAGGCTATAAACCATTTGTATTTTGATTGTATGAGAAACACAGTTTTTGTGTTTTCATGCTTCCTTGTACATGCGATGAAACTCCAAAAAGGGCTTTCACAAAGCTTTCTTAAAAACACTTTTGGTGTTTCAGAGTACTGCATTTCTGTTTTAAAACACATTCTGTGTGTAATCCCACTTACATTGGGTTTACATTCAAACACCCTCCCAAGATCTCAGTTTAGGGTCCCTACTTTTCATGATTTCAAATCACAATCATGGTGTTTTAAGACTTTCTATTTTTACAGTGTTTAACGGATGACTACAGTATTTTTTACAATATTTTATTTTGACTGGAATTGTGTTGGGTCATTGTTAATAATAAGTGCAGCATTTATTGCAGTTCAAAATAGTTTTTGCTAAATACTTAACTCATGCTGCTTTCCCCTATTAATTTAAAATAATAATTTCTCAAAGAGTGACCTTTTTTTTGTTTGAGAACATG
Source organism: Salvelinus sp. IW2-2015 (assembly GCF_002910315.2). Classification (NCBI taxonomy): domain Eukaryota; kingdom Metazoa; phylum Chordata; class Actinopteri; order Salmoniformes; family Salmonidae; genus Salvelinus; species Salvelinus sp. IW2-2015. The sequence continues at coordinate 28,397,289 of NC_036856.1, forward strand.
TCCCCCAAAAGGTCTGTGCACAGCCTTGACTATTGACATCACTTCCTTCATTGCCAAAGCTTTGATCCTACTAACTGGAACCAATCAAGGGTAGTCCTTCCTTTTCTTGAACAAATCTGAGATGGTCTTCCAGATAATACAACAATCTACCCCACAATCAACTTTCCGTTAGCATTGAACTAGCTAGCTCACAAAAAGCGGAGGTCACACCACTGGTGCGTTCAGTTAGATTAAACGTTTGCTATATTTCGTGGTTGTTTATAATGGAAGACACGTTTCCCAAAAACGATCTTCAACGTTCTTGAACAGACTTTCGACAGGCCTACATTTGCTCGGTTTGATGGGTGTGGCGGGGTGTGGCTTGAAGCAATTAGTGACGTTTTTAAGGGAAGCAGCCATTCCGAAAGCGTTCCCCAACCCCTCCCCGTTTTTCAACTGGTCATTCAGAACAGCACCGTTTCAGTTGAACGTTGCACCCCGATGTTTCGTAGCCTACTGAGCGCAGCACTGGTCCACAATGACATGATCGCTGCCGCTACACAAAAAAAAACAGAACCTATAGGCGGACGAACATCAGGGGTAAGTAATATTTTGTTATTGTACTGATGGTAACGGTCAATGTTGTTTACATAGGGCAAATTTCGTAACATTATCTGTGACTGTATTTGGGTTTTACTGTAAATTAGCCTACACATCGATATAGATAAACATTTTAACTTTCGCCTGTCTATAGCCCATGTAACCTGAGCCTCCTGCACTAGCTGGCACTGCTACCGAAGAGTGTTAATATTGAGTTAGGCAAACGCCACATATCTCAATTAGTTTTATGCCCACACATTGTCTAGGCTTTATTCTTTTGTTTAAAGGCAAGAAATATGAAAAGTGGTGGGGATTTCTCAAGTTTGGATAATTATATCACCTATTCCCGCATCTTCTACCCCTCTTCTCAAAAAGAAAATAGGAGAAAAGTAGTTGTGAAATGGCTTCACAGGCCATATGAATACCTGGTTAACTGTATGAGTGCCTATTTATTATGCGAGGCAGATCATTCACACCATAGATTAGCCTTATACTGTATAGCCTATGACTAACGCCTTGAGTTTGTCGATATCCTGTCTAGAGGGAATGTTCTTTTTTTAAATGTATATCTTATATTATAGACTATCGTATGATAGTGTAACGACAATTATTGACAATAACCTTGAACCCCCCAAAAAGTATTGTCATAATCGGGTTTCGGTAGGCCTAGGTTGTTGGGCCATTAACCGAAAGGTACACTGGTTCGAATCCCCGAGCCGGCAAGGTGGAAAAGTCTGCCTTTCTGCCCTTGAGCAAGGCAGTCAACCCCCAACAACAACTGCTCCCAGGGCACTGATGACGTCGATTAAGGCAGCCCCCCGCACCTCTCTGATTTAGAAGGGTTGGGTTAAATGCGGAAGGCACATTTCGATTGAATGCATTCCGTTGTGCAACTGACTAGGTACCCCTTTCCCTTTCTTGTGGCGGGGTGTGGCTTGAAGCAATGAGTGATGTATTTAAAAGGCAATGCCCATTCTGACAGTGTTCCCCAACCCACAACCCAACCCAACCCCTCCCCATTTTTCAACTGGTCGTTCAGAACAGCACTATTTCTGTTTTAATTGAACGTTGCATTCAGTTTTTTTGTACTGAACGCAGCCCGGATCCACAAGAACACAGCTGCCCTAGAAAACACCCATCGACATCCACTATAGAACCAAGGCTGTCGGACGGACATCACTAGGGACAAGCCCTGTACACATTGTGACTTATTTCATTACACCGTACGTCATCTCCACTCAATCTTTTTCCGCTACGGAGAGCATAAGATTGACATTTTAGTAATTTAGCAGACACTCTTATCCAGAGCAACACACAGTAGTGAATGCATACATTTTCGTTATTGTAGCATTGCAAGTGCCCTGATCTATCAACTGAGCCACTCAGGACTAAGCCTCACAATGCAGAACATGATGGAGGAGAGCCTAGTCTCTCGTCAGTGATCACATTTGTTTTGGGAGATTGCAAAATTAAACCTTTTCATTTAAGACAGGAGAAACATTGTTTCAAGTGATAATAAAACATGTTTCACTTAGTTACTTTTCCTCAACTTCTTTCTCTAACTTTCTGCCAAGTCACACTAGCCTACAGAGCTGCTAGGTAGCTAAAATCTTTAAAAGCTATGTTGAAGATACTGTAGCTAGCGACCGCCACCTAATAATTATAATTAAAAACAAACGTCATTACCATTACCAAAAAGTAAAACGTCAGACAACAGTCATATAATATACAGTGCATTCGGAAAGTATTTTTCCATATTTTGTTATGTTTCAGCCTTAAAAAAACAACCTACACACACAATACCCCATAATGACAAAGCGAAAACAGGTTTGTAGAAAGTTTTGCAAACTTATTACAAATAAAAAACAAAGTAAGCTTATTTGCATAAGTATTCAGACCCTTTGCTATGAGACTTGAAATTGTGCTCAGGTGCATCCTGTTTCCATTGATCATCATTGAGATGTTTCTACAACTTGATTGGAGTCCACCTGTGGTAAATTGAATTGATTGGAAATTATTTGGAAAGGCACACATCTGTCTATATAAGGTCCCACAGTTGACAGTGCATGTCAGAACAAAAACCAAGTCATGAGGTCGAAGGAATTGTCTGTAAAGCTCCGTGACAGGATTGTGTCGAGGCACAGATCTGGGGAAGAGTACCACAAAAATGCAGCATTGAAGGTCCCCAAGAACACAGTGGCCTCCATCATTCTTAAATGGAAGAAGTTTGGAACCACAAGCCGTGGTCAGGGTAATGATCAAGAACCTGATGGTCACTCTGAGAGAGCTCCAGAGTTCCTCTGTGGAGATGGGAGAACCTTCCAGATGGACAACCATCTCTGCAGCACTCCACCAATTAGGCCTTTATGGTAGAGTGGCCAGACCGAAGCCACTCCTCAGTATAAGGCACATGACAGCCCGCTTGGAGTTTGCCAAAAGGCACCTAAAGGACTCTCAGACCATGAGAAACATGATTCTCTGGTCTGATGAAACCAAGATTGAACTATTTGGCCTGAATGACAAGCCTCACATCTGGAGAAAACCTGGCATCATCCCTATGGTGAAGCATGGTGTTGGCAGAATCATGATGTGGGGTTGTTTTTCAGGGGCAGGGACTGGGAGACTAGTCAGGATTGAGGGAAAGATGAACGGAGCCAAGTACATGAAAACCTGCTCCAGAGAGTTCAGGACCTCAGACTGGGGGCGAAGGTTCACCTTCCAACAGGACAACGACCCTAAGCACACAGCCAAGACAATGCAGGAGTGGCTTCGGACAAGTCTCTGAATGTCCTCGCTGCCAAAGGTGCTTCAAGAGTCTGAATACTTAGGTAAATGTGATATTTCAGTTTTAAATTTTTATGAAATGTGTAACATTTCTAAAAACCTATTTTTGCTTTGTCATTATGAGATATTGTGTGTAGATTGATGATGATGATTTTTTTCATAAGCATTTTAGAATAAGGCTATAACGTATCAAAATGTGGAAAAAGTCAAGGGGTCTGAATACTTTCCGAATGCACTGTAATTTGCTTAACAGCCAAAGTGTATTATTTGACATTACTATTAATATAGTGTTCACTTATAGGAATGGGTAATTGTTTACACATTGCTACTTATTCGATAAAGCCATCACCGAAAACCACATTTCATCTTGTTCTGTGGTTTGGTAATTCCTGTTCTTTTGACCGACTCTAGCTGCACTAAAGACGACTCAAAGTTTGTAAAAAATGATATGTATGCGGCATCCGTTTCTCAACAGAGCCTTCAACTGCAACATTGCGATACGACTCCATTGCGACGGTCCCCCTTGAAATGAATGCCATCCGGCACCATGCAACGGACTGCTCAGATATAATGTGAATTAGGCATAAGGCACATTTTGTTATTGTATTATGGTTGATTGTAAAGGTCCATGTTGTTTACATTTTGTTAGAATGAGTAGTTACATGCACACAATAATACGATAATTGTGAATCGTCAGATTAATTTGATAGTTTGATTTAAATGTTTACATCCGTTGCAAGAACAGCATTTGACCTAATAATCCTGTTTACATGGACACATCTGAAATAGGCTACTTGATGGGGAAATAGAAATAAACGTTCTACCAAAGCGACCATGTTATTTTAAGAGAAATAGATAAAGATTTTTTACTTTCGCCTGTCTATAGCCCATGTAACCTGAGCCTTCTGCACTCTGGTACTGCTACTAAAGACTGCTGATATTGAGTTAGGCATATACCACATAACTCAATTAGTTGACTGCCCACACTTAGCCTTTATTATTTTGTTTAAAGGGTAGAAATATGAAAGTGGTGGAGATTACTGTAGTTTGGATAATGATATCACCTATTCCCCATTTCCTACCCCTCTGCTTCTCCACCCCATGGCTTCACAGGGTATATGATTAACTGGTTAGTAGAATGAGTGCCTATTTATACGAGGCAGAGAATTCACACCATAGAATAGCCTTATACTGTTTGTCAATATCCTGTCCAGAGGGGATGGTTTATGGTTGTTGTTTTTTGGGAAAGACCAATCTAACAGTCTGCTTTAAGATCAGAAAATAGGCTCAGCAGTTTGCATTATGCGGTTGAATAATATTTACCAGTTGTAGCTTATAATATATTTCCGGTTTCCATTGTACAAGTTATTGTTAAAGGATTTGTCCTACGTAAGCCTGACGTTATTGCATTATTGTTAACATTTAAGACCTATTGTTACAAGTTCACTCTATTCTCTCAAAGGGACCCTAGAGTCTAATAATTTCTACAGTGTTTTTCCCTGGTCCTAATGAATAACTAATGAATCCATATTGAACAGGATGTGTTATCCTGGGGACTGACTGGAGACTGGGTGGGATCTAGCGCTGGCACAATTGTCGTATTATAGTGTAACCGTCCATGGACAATAACTGTGAAAAAATAAATAAACGTCTAATCATCTTAATACATTGATTTTAAGAGAAAGGGAGATTCAACGTTATATTCAAATAGCTACAGTTTTACCCAATAGCAGTTTTACATTTTTTACATGAAATGGGTAAAGTTGGTCGTCCTTTTACTCCTTAACTTGGTGGTCCTTTTACTCATAAACTCTTCAAAGAAACAATGAGCAAACACATAATAATATGATTATTGTGGATAGTCAGATTAATATAATCCATATTATAAAAATCAGGCTACCTGATGGGACTTTTGATAAATGCAGAAAATTGGTAATCAAAATAACAATTCTACCACAGTGACCATGTTATTTTTGCGAAACCTTTTTGATTCTGAGTTGGGACATAAGGTTTGTATGTGAAAACTATTTCTAAGATGCATGCTTTCAGTTTTTCCGAAATCACTTCACTCATAAAAGGGAGACTTTGCTAACGGTGCTGGCATATGCGTAGATCAAATACACAGCTGGAATGCCAATTAAGCTGTTTACATGTCCTAATAATTTGAAAGATTGCTTAGAAAACTAGATGTTTTAATCGGCGTATGCTTACTTCGATTTTGACCTTATGCCAATTAAGATAAGCAAGGAAAGGTGTTTACATGACTATTTCAATACTGGGCCTACTGCTACAATCAGTTTAACATCTATTTATTAGTCTGCATGTAAACATACTCAATGCTGTGAAGTACAATTAGAGATGTTAGTAGTACTGTATAGTCTCCACAGTGAAATGCTCAGAATCTGTCTGTGACTTTCAGACAAACTTGTATGCTGACCAACCCTGGTTAAAGAGTATTGTTTTTTACTGGCATGGTGGTCTATTTAAAACAGTGCAGCTGTTTTTAATTGAACCTTTATTTTAAAACAGAGTCATGTTGAGACCAAGGTCTCTGTTTCAGAGCAGTCTTGTAATTACAAAAATATTGAAGGAATCTCCAGAGTACGCCATCCCTTAGACGAGGCCTGGTCTGGATGCTCTAAATCGCCACAACAGAAAAATTCATACTTTGGCTTATAGAAACATCTATAACAAAAATCACAATCACATCACAATCACATACAATCACATTTTTTGGGCTTGAAAGTGCTAAAATATTAGTGTTATTGGAAGTACTAAAATATTTTGCTGTAGCTCTCTTGAGACATGTTTTGATAGTTGTTTAGTGCTAAAGACTATATACACATTAATGGGATGCTTGCCCATGTTGACTACAATGTTTCCAACAGTTGTGTCAAGTTGGCTGGATATCCTTTGGGGGGTGGACACTTCTTGATACACACGGGAAACTGTTGAGCATGAAAAACCCAGCAGCGTTGCAGTTCTTGACACAAACCGGTGCACCTGGCACCTACTACCATACCCCGTTCAAAGGCATTTAAATATTTTGTCTTGGCCGGTCACCCTCTGAATGGCACACATACACAATTAATGTCTCAATTGTGTGAAGGCTTTATAAATCCTTCTTTAACCTGTCTCCTACCCTTCATCTACACTGATTGAAGTGGATTTAACAAGTGGCATGTGGTAAACTATAAAAATGGACGTTAGACACTGTGTATCACATTTAACAAACCAAACATTCAAATAACGTTATAGAAGGTAAAGTAAAAACCCAAACCAGTCCATGCATCAATACTGGTATATCGCAAAAAAACGGTATACTGCCCAGCCCTACAAGCTATACACAAACACTTGAACTGACCACCTGCTCTGTTTCTCCGCATCTTAGCACACATGCACTCTCATGGAAACACCCAGACATCCACACACACACACACACATATAAACTCAGCAAAAAAAGAAACGTCCTCTCACTGTCAATTGCGTTTATTTTCAGCAAACTCAACATGTGTAAATATTTGTATGAACATAACAAGATTCAACAACTGAGACAAACTGAACAAGTTCCACAGACATGTGACTAACAGAAATGGAATAGTGTGTCCCTGAACAAAGGGGGGTTCAAAATCAAAAGTAACAGTCAATGCAGCTGGTGGCTACACCAGATACTAAGTACTGCAGTGCATCTCCTCATCATGGACTGCACCAGATTTGCCAGTTCTTGCTGTGAGATATTACCCCACTCTTCCACCAAGGCACCTGCAAGTTCCCGGACATTTCTGGGGGGAATGGCCCTAGCCCTCACCCTCCGATCCAACAGGTCCCAAACGTGCTCAATGGGATTGAGATCCGGGTTCTTCGCTGGCCATGGCAGAACACTGACATTACTGTCTTGCAGGAAATCACGCACAGAACGAGCACTATGGCTGGTGGCATTGTCATGCTGGAGGGTCATGTCAGGATGAGCCTGCAGGAAGAGTACCACATGAGGGAGGAGGATGTCTTCCCTGTAACACACAGCGTTGAGATTGCCTGCAATGACAACAAGCTCAGTCCGATGATGCTGTGACACACCGCCCCAGACCATGACGGACCCTCCACCTCCAAATCAATCCCGCTGCAGAGTACAGGCCCTCGGTGTAACGCTCATTCCTTTGACGATAAACACGCATGCGACCATCACCCCTGGTGAGACAAAACCACGACTCATCAGTGAAGAGCACTGTTTGCCAGTCCTGTCCAGCAATGGTGGGTGTGCAGGGGGTGACTGGTGAGGACCTGCCTTACAACAGGCCTACAAGCCCTCAGTCCAGCCTCTCTCAGCCTATTGCGGACAGTCTGAGCACTGATGGAGGGATTGTGCGTTCCTGGTGTAACTCGGGAAGTTGTTGTTGCCATCCTGTACCTGTCCTGCAGGTGTGATGTTCGGATGTACCAATCCTGTGCAGGTGTTGTTACACAAATTCTTTCACTGTGAGACAATCTTAGGCGTCTCACAGTACGGACATTGCAATTTATTGCCCAGGCCACATCTGCAGTCCTCATGCCTCCTCGCAGCATGCCTAAGGCACGTTCACGCAGATGAGTAGGGACCCTGGGCATCTTTCTTTTGGTGTTTTTCAGAGTCCGTAGAAAGGCCTCTTTAGTGTCCTAAGTTTTCATAACTGTGACCTTAATTGCCTACCGTCTGTAAGCTGTTAGTGTCTTAACGACCATTCCACAGGTGCATGTTCATTAATTGTTTATGGTTCATTGAACAAGCATGGGAAACAGTGTTTAAACCCTTTACAATGAAGATCTGTGAAGTTATTTGGATTTTTATGAATTATCTTTGAAAGACAGGGTCCTGAAAAAGGGACGTTTATATACATTCATGCTACACACACATCACAACTTCTGCTACCAGACTCGTATTATATTTGCTAAATACTGCACAATTTGGACTATTGGACTATAAATTCCTGTATTATACTTAAAGTGCCTTCAGAAAGTATTCACACCCTTTGACTTTATCTACATTTTGTTGTGTTACAGCCTGCATTTAAAAATGATTAATGTCTCTGGCCTACACAATACCACATAATGTCAAAGTGTAATTATGTTTTTAGAGATTTTTACAAATTATTATAAATGAAAAGCTGAAATGTCTTGGGTCAATAAGTATTCAACCCCTTCATTATGGCAAGCCTAAATAAGTTGAGGAGAAATATGTTGCTTACCAAGTCACATAATAAGTTACATGGACTCACGCTGTGTGCAATAATAGTGTTTAACATGATTTTTGAATAACTACCTTATCTCTGTACCACAGACATACAATTATCTGTGAAGTCACTCGGTCGAGCAGTGAATTTCAAACACAGATTCAACCACAAAGACGAGGGAGGTTTTCCAATGCCTCGCAAAGAAAGGCACCTATTGGTAGATGGGTAAAAAAAAGGTGACATTAAATATCTCTTTGAGCCTGGTGAAGTTATTAATTACACTTTGGATGTTGTATCAGTAAACCCAGTCACTACAAAGATGCCGGCGTCCTTCCTAACGGAGTTGCCTCCAACGGTGACTTTAAAACAGTTGCAAAGTTTAATGCATGTGATAGGAGAAAACAGGATGGATCAACAACATTGTAGTTGCTACACAATACTAACCTAAATGACAGAGTGAAAAGAAGGAAGCCTGTAATGAATAAAACATATTCCAAAACATGCATCCTGTTTGCAATAAGGCACTAAATTAAAACTTGTCCTGAATAAAAAGTSTTATGTTTGGGGCAAATCCAACACAACACATCACTGAGTACCACTCCTCATATGTTCAAGCATGGTGGTGGCTGCCTCAGGTTATGGGTATGCTTGTCTAGTAATGATGAACAACCAACTTGACAGAGCTTGAAGAATTTTTWAAAGAATAATGTGCAAATGTTGTACAAACCCGGTATGCAAAGCTCTTAGAGACTTACCCAGAAATACTCAGAGCTGTAATCACTGCCAAATGTGATCATAACATGTATTGACTCAGGGGTGTGAATACTTATGTAAATTAGATATTTCTGTATATCATTTTCAATACATTAGCAAAAAAAAATCTAAAAACATGTTTAAATGGGTGAGAAAAATCAATTTAATCAATTTTGAATTCAGGCTTTAACCCAACAAAAAGTGGAATAAGTCAAAGTGTATGAATACTTTCTGAAGGGACTGTATGGGTGAAATGTTTATTCTATTCTACTGAGCCATTTACTTTATGTTCGTATTCTTATCGTTTATTATTTCTTACTGTTGTTGCATTGTCAAGAAGGAACCTGCAAGTATGCATTTCATTGGACAGTGTATACCATATCTACATACGAATAATAAAACTTGAAACATACCTATTAGTGGGACCGAGTGGCGCAGCGGTCTAAGGCACTGCATCGCAGTGCTAGAGGCGTCACTACAGATTCGAGTTCGATCCCGGACTGTATCACAACCGGCCATGATCTGGTGTCCCATAGGGCGGCTCACAATTGGCCCAGCGTCGTTTGGGTTAGGGGAGGCTTTGGCCGGGGTAGGCAGTCATTGTAAATAAGAATTTCTTCTTAACTGACTTGCCTAGTTAAATAAAGGTTAAATAAAATGAAAAATAAAAACGTGTATGTATATATAAGTAGCCTTCGGAAAATATTCAGACCCCTTCACTTTTTCCACATTTTGTTACATTACAGACTTATTCTAAAATTGATTAAATAATAAACAATCCTCAGCAATCTATACACAATACCCCATAATGACAAAGTGAAAACAGGTTTTTAGAAAAACAGATACCTCATTGTCCTCTTGCTCAGTTGTGCACTGGGGCCTCCCACTCCTCTTTCTATTCTGGTTAGAGCCAGTTTACGCTGTTCTGTGGAAGGAAGTAGTACACAGCGTTGTATGAGATCTTCAGTTTAGTGGCAATTTCTCGCACCGTCATTTCTCAGAACAAGAATAGACTGAAGAGTATCAGGAGAACGTTTTTTGTTTCTGGCCATTTTGAGCCTGTAATCGAACCCACAAGTGCTGATGCTCCAGATACTCAACTAGTCTAAAGAATGCCAGTTTTATTGCTTCTTTAATCAGAACAACAGTTTTCAGCTGTGCTAACATAATTGCAAAAGGAATTTCTAATGATCAATTAACCTTTTAAAATGAGAAACTTGGATTAGCTAACACAACGTGCCATTGGAACACAGGAGTGATGGTTGCTGATAATGGGCCTCTGTACACATATGTAGATATTCCATAAAGATCAGCCGTTTCCAGCTATAATAATCATTTACAACATTAACAATGTCTACACAGTATTTCTGATCAATTTGATGTTATTTTAATGGACAAAAAATTTGCTTTTCTTTCGAAAACAAGGACATTTCTAAGTGACCCCAAACTTTTGAATGGTAGTGTATATAAATAAAATTAAAATATAGGACAAAACACACATCACGACAAGAGAGACAACACAAGACTACATAAAGATAGAGCTAAGACAACAACATAGCAAGGCAGCAATACATGACAACACAACATGGCAGCAGAACAACATGGTAGCAGCGCAAAACATGGTACAAGCATTATTGGGCACAGATAACAGCACAAAGGGCAAGAAGGTAGAGACAGCAATACATCATACAAAGCAGCCACAACTGTCAGTAAGAGTGTCCATGGCTGAGTCTTTGAATGAAGAGATTGAGATAAAACTGTCCAGTTTGAGTGTTTGTTGCAGCTCGTTCCAGTCGCAAGCTGCAGCGAACTGAAAAGATGAGCGAACCAGGGATGTGTGTGTTTGGGGACCTTTAACAGAATGTGACTGGCAGAACAGGTGTTGTATGTGGAGGATAAGGTTTGAGGGTTTTATTAGTAAGCATCAACCAGTGGGTCTTGCAATGGGTATACAGAGGAGTATAGAGTGCAGTGATGTGTCCTATAAGGAGTGTTGGTGGAAAATCTGATGGCCGAATTGTAAATAACATTTAGCCGCTCGAGAGCACCCTCACCCTTTACTTAAAAATGATGTCTCCGTAATCTAGCATGGGTAGGATGGTCATCTGAATTAGGGTTAGTTTGGCAGCTGGGGTGAAAGAGGAACGATTACGATAGAGGAATCCAAGTCTAGATTTAACTTTAGCCTGCAGCTTTAATATGTGCTGAGAGAAGGAGTGTACCGTCTAGCCATACTCACAAGTACTTGTATGAGGTGACTACCTCAAGCTCTAAACCCTCAGAGGTATTAATCACATCTGTGGGGAGAGGGGCATTCTTCTTACCAAACCACATGACCTTTGTTTTGGAGGTGTTCAGAACAAGATTAAGGGTAGAGAAAGATTGTTGAACACTAAGAAAGCTTTGTTGTAGAGAGTTTAACACAAAATCTGGGGAGGAGTCAGCTGAGTATAAGACTATCATCTGCATATAAATGGATGAGAGAGCTTCCTACTGCCTGAGCTATGTTGTTGATGTAAATTGAGAAGAGTGTGGTGCCTAGGATTGAGCTTTGGTGTACTCCCTTTGCCGACAGGCAGTGGCTGAGACAGCAGATGTTCTGACTTTATACACTGCACTCTTTGATAGAAATGGTTAGCAAACCAGGCCAAAGACCCCTCAGACACCAATACTCCTTAGCTGGCCCACGAGAATGGAATGGTCTACCATTCAAAGTGCAAAAATTCCCAAAATATAATTCAACCCCCTAACATATGGAGTCTTAGCATGAATTAAAAAGTGCTTATATTTGTTTCCTGAAGCTCCATAGACAAGTGAGTAAAAATAGCAGCACAACATTGATTAGAATCAAGGGCAATGGTAACGTCATTGAGGACCTTTAAGGTTGCAGTGACACATCCATAACCTGAGCGGATACCAGATTGCATACCAGAGAGAATAACATAGACATCAAGAAAGCCAGTCAGTTGATTATTGACARGTTTTTCCAACAATTTTGATAAACTGGGCCAAATAGAAGGCCTATAACAGTTAGGATCAGCTTAATCTCCCACTTTAAATAAAGGACGAACTGTGGCTGCCTTCCAAGCAATGGGAACCTCCCCAGAAAGGAGAGACAGGTTTAAAAAGTTGAAGATAGGCATGGCGATGATAGGGGCAGCAACCTTAAAGAAGAAAGGGTCTAAACCATCTGATCCAGATGTTTTTTGGGGGTCAAGTTTMAGGAGCTCCTTTAGTACATTGGACTCAGTGACCACCTGCAGGGATAAACTTTGTTGTGGGCAGGGGAAAAAGCGGGAGAAGCGTCAGGGCTAGTCACATTAGAAGGGGTGGGAGATGAGGAAATGTTGGACGGGCAAGGAGGCATGGCAAATAGGAATCCTGACTTAATGAAGTGGTGATTAAAGTGCTCAGCCATGTGCTTCTCGTCAGTAACAACCACATCATCAACATTAAGGGACATGGGCAGCTGTGCGGAAGAGGGTTTATTCTCCAGGTCTTTAACTGCTTTCCAGAACTTCTTGGGGTTAGACCCACAAAGAGAGAACTGCTCCTTAAAGTAAATAACTTTGGCTTTCTGGATAGCCTGAGTGCAGTTATTTCTCAATTGTCTGAACGAGAGCCAGTCAGCCTGAGTATGCGTTTGCCGAGCCTTTCGCCAAATGCAATTCTTGAGGTGGAGTAACTCTGCAAGATCACGGTCGAACCAGGTGCTGAACTTAAAAAAAAAAAACTTTAAAAAAAATACCAATGAAAATTTCAAAAAAGGAAGTCCACGCTTCTTCGACAGAGGGGATCAAGCTGATTCTATACCATTTTACAGATCCCACAGTCGACAGTGCATGTCAGAGCAAAAACCAAGCCATGAGGTTGAAGGAATGGTCCGTAGAGCTCCGAGACAGGATTGTGTCAAGGCACAGACCTGGGGAAGAGTACCAAAAAATGTCTGCAGCATTGAAGGTCCCCAAGAAAACAATGGCTGCCATCATTTTGAGATTAGAGAAGCTTCCAGAAGGACAACCATTCTGCAGCACTCCACCAATCAGTGCTTTAATGTAGAGTGGCCAGATGGATGCCACTCCTCAATGAAAGGCACATGACAGGCCACTTGGAGGTTGCCAAAAAGCACCTAAAGGACTCTCAGACCATGAAAAACAAGATTCTCTGCTGTGCCAAGCTTGTAGCATCATACTTAATTAAGGATCAGCGTCCCGTCAACGGGACAGTTGTAAATCATTCAGCGCGTTATGTCAAGATTGCTGATTTTAGAGTAACAACAAATGTCTGTACATAGAAGTGTCTTATATCGGCTGAAAGCTTAAATTCTTGTTAATATAACTGCACTGTACAATTTACAGTAGCTATTATCTAGGGGAAAAAATGCCATGCTATTGTTTGAGGAGAGCTCCTAACAACAAAACTGTTTTTTCACCACGATAGGTTTGATAAATTCACCTCTGAAGGTGAAATGTGTACTTACATTCTGAAATCTTGCTCTGATTTATCATCCAAAGGGTCCCAGAGATAACATTAAGTGTCGTTTTGTTAGATAAAATCATTTTTCATATCCTAAAAAGGTCCATATAGCATGCACGATTGATTTTGTATTTCCACTCGTTCAATTTGCAAAGAAAGGAATCTGTGAAAATCTCACCCTAAACGTTGTTTCAAAGAGACAAATCATGTTCGTATCTATTCCTCTGAGATCCTAGAAGGTAACAAGACTTCACTTATTCATTAGGGGTATAGTATATCCTATAGGACATCATATTTGGTCAGAGAGCGACACCTTCATGGCACGCCGATGACACGGGCGGCCATCACTTGAACGACTGTATCTTTATCAAACAAAGCTAGCTAGATAGCCAATGCGCTGGGCTTCACGGGAGTATCCGTAAACCATGTATAAGTCGTAAAATGTAGCTTCTAACCTTGTACGACAGCATGCCTTTTTATTTTGGACATTATGAGGATATTCAGAGTTCTGAAGTTATGAAAACTGGTTGTTTTGCAAATGTTGAACTTATAATATGGCTACTAATACTTGGAAAGCTAAATCAAAGTCCAAGTATACAGATTTGACAATATTCTTGCGGAAAAATGGAATATGAATGCGAATGTCTCCTTCATGATTTGCACTAATGTACCTGGGGACTTCAAGTTATCCATCTGAAACTTTGCACATACACTGCTGCCATCTTGTGGACACTATCGGAATTACAACCAGAGTGATGGCTATGATTGTATCCGGCGCAGACAGAGATGGCCGCCTCGCTTCGCGTTCTTAGGAAACTATGCAGTATTTTGTTTTTTTAACTTCTCTAGGATATGTGGGACGGGAAGCGGTGGGAACTGAAAAAAGAGTGATTAGAAATCCAGTATTCCAATGAAACTCATTGAACAGACAGTGACTTAATTTTTATTTTATTTTTATGGTTAGTCCTCCTGGTTTTGCCTGCTACATAAGTTCTGTTATACTTACAGATATGATTCAAACAGTTTTAGAAACTTCAGAGTGTTTTCTATCCAAATCTACTAATATGCATATCTTATATTCTGGGGATGAGTAGAAGGAAGTTGAAATTGGGCACGCTATTTATCCAATAGTGAATTTGCTGCCCCCTATCCTAGAGAGGTTTTAATGTATTATTTCTTACACTGTTACCCCAGGAAATCTTAAGACTTATTACATACAGCCGGGAGGAACTATTGGATATAAGAGCAACGTCAATTTACCAACATTACGACCAGGAATACGACTTTCCCGAAACGGATCATCTGTTTGGTCCACCACCCAGGACAATGGATCTGATCCCAGCAGGTGACCCAAAACAATGGCACCGCAGAAGGGGCAGACGGAGCGGTCTTCTGGTCAGGCTCTGTAGACGGGCACATTACCCACCGCTCCCGAGTATACTACTAGCCAATGTCCAGTCTCTTGACAACAAGGCAGACGAAATCCGAGCAAGGGTTGCCTTCCAGAGAGACATCAGAGATTGTAACATTCTCTGTTTCACGGAAACATGGCTCACTCGGGATACGTTATCAGAGTCGGTACAGCCACCTGGTTTCTTCACGCATCGCGCCGACAGAAACAAACATCTCTCTGGTAAGAAGAAGGGAGGGGGTGTATGCCTTATGAATAACGAGTTGTGGTGTAGTCATAACAACCTACAGGAACTAAAGTCCTTTTGTTCACCTGACCTAGAATTCCTTACAATCAAATGCATTATCAACAGCATTATCTACCAAGAGAATTCTCTTCGATTATAATCACAGTCGTGTACATCCCCCCCAAGCAGACACCTCGACTGCCCTGAAAGAACTTCATTGGACTCTATGTAAACTGGAAACCACATATCCTGAGGCTGCATTTATTGTCGCTGGGGATTTTAACAAGGCTAATCTGAAAACAAGGCTCCCTAAATTATATCAGCATATCGAATGCGCGATCCGGGCTGAAAAAATTCTGGATCATTGTTAGTCTAACTTCCGCGACGCATACAAAGCCCTCCCTCGCCCTCCTTTCGGCAAATCTGACCACGACTCCATTTTGTTGCTCCCAGCCTACAGACAGAAACTAAAACAGGAAACGCCCGTGCTCAGGTCTGTTCAACACTGGTCCGACCAATATGATTCCACGCTTCAAGATTGCTTCGATCACGTGGACAGGGATATGTTCCGGATAGCGTAGGACAACAAATTTCATGTATACGCTGATTCAATGAGCGAGTTTATTAGCAAGTGCATCCGTGATGTTGTWGCCACGGCGACAATTAAAACCTTCCCCAACCAGAAACCGTGGATTGATGGCAGCATTCGCGCAAAACTGAAAGCACGAACCACTGCTTTTAATCAGAGTAAGGCAACCGGAAACATGACCGAATACAAACAGTGTAGCTATTCCCTCCGCAAGGCAATCAAACAAGCTAAGCTTCAGTATAGAGACAAAGTAGAGTTGCAATTCAACGACTCAGACACGAGAGGTATGTGGCAGGGTCTACAGTCAATCACGGACTACAAAAAGAAAACCAGCCACGTGGCGGACCACGATGTGTTGCTCCCCGACAAACTAAACAACTTCTTTGCTCGCTTTGAGGACAATACAGTGCCACCGACACGGCCCGCTACCAAATCCTGCAGACTCTCCACCGCAGCCAACGTGAGTAAAACATTTAAACGCGTTAACCCTGCCAGCCCAGACGGCATCCCTAGCCGTGTCCTCAGAGCATGTGCAGACCAGCTGGCTGGTGTGTTTACGGACATATTCAATCAATTCCTATCCCAATCTGCTGTTCCCACATGCTTCAATAGGGCCACCATTGTTCCTGTTCCCAAGAAGGCTAAGGTAACTGAGCTAAACGACTATCGCCCCGTAGCACTCACTTCCGTCATCATGAAGTGCTTTGAGAGACTAGTCAAGGATCATATCACCTCCACCCTACCTGACACCCTAGATCCACTCCAATTTGCTTACCGCCCCAATAGGTCCACAGACGACGCAATCACACTGCACACTGCCCTAACCCATCTGGACAAGAGGAATACCTATGTAAGAATGCTGTTCATCGACTACAGATCAGGATTTAACACCATAGTACCTTCCAAACTCGTCATTAAGCTCGAGACCCTGGGTCTCGACCCCGCCCTGTGCAACTGGGTCCTGGACTTTCTGACGAGACGCMCCCAGGAGGTAAGGGTAGGAAACAATATCTCCACCCTGCTGATCCTCAACACTGGAGCCTCACAAGGGTGTGTTCTCAGCCCTCTCCTGTACTCCCTGTTCACCCATGACTGCGTGGCCATGCACGCCTCCAACTCAATCATCAAGTTTGCAGACAACACTACAGTGGTAGGCTTGATTACCAACAACGATGAGACGGCCTACATGGAGGAGGTGAGGGCTCTCAGAGTGTGGTGTCAGGAAAATATCCTCACACTCAACATCAACAAAACAAAGGAGATGATTGTGGACTTCAGGAAACAGCAGAGGGAGCACCCCCCTATCCACATCGATGGGACAGTAGTGGAGAAGGTGGAAAGTTTTAAGTTCCTCGGCATACACATCACGGACAAACTGAAATGGTCCACCCACACAGACAGCCTGGTGAAGAATGGGCAACAGCGCCTCTTCAACCTCAGGAGGCTGAAGAAATTTGGCTTGTCACCAAAAACACTCACAAACTTTTACAGATGCATAATCGAGAGCATCCTGTCGGGCTGTATCACCGCCTAGTACGGCAAATGCTCCGCCCACAACCGCAAGGCTCTCCAGAGGGTAGTGAGGTCTGCACAACGCATAGTCCATTTTAGAATAAGGCTCTAATGTAACAAAATGTGGAAAAAGTCAAGGGATCAGAATACTTTCACAAATGCACTGTACATTTGAGTTGTCAACGAACGCAAATTTAAAGTGAAATAAACAAATATGTTAACCATCTCATTGGATTTAGGGTAGAAATGGATGAAAAAAATATCCAATCACTTTGATTCAATGTCATCACATTGAATTGTATTGTTGAAATGACATTGACTCAACCAGTTTGTGCCCAGTGGGTTTCTATTCTGAGTTGTATTGTTTTACTTGTGCACTAAARTGCGGACAGAGTAGAATCATGTTAATTCCCGTGAGTCAGAACTTTCCAAAGAAAGGCATCCTTCTATGGAACTCCTGTCTAAAAAATCAGTCAGTTGTGTATTGCATTTCCTGCAGTTAAAAGTGCAATATGGAGAAATTGTCATTTCCTGGTTGCTAAAATTCTAATAGTTCACCTTATTTCAGTTTCTGTGACAAAACAAGTGTAGAGAATCATTGTACCATGTAAACCGCTGCAATAACCCAAAATATAATATTTTATTTTTAGCTGTTTAAAGCTGGTATAAAAAACGAAAGTAAAAGATAAAAAAACTGAACTTAAAAAYAGGATGCATAGAAATAGTGCACATAGAACAGATCTACCGCTTCATAGACTTTAATGTGAAGATCTATAACTCACGTTTCTATGTGAATTTGGTCTGTCATCTTAAAGTTACATATTGCAGCTTTAAGCTGAAACTTAGGACACTCTGACATAATGGACTTTATACAGTAAATTGCACATTATATGGTTGGACTATTTGTTTCGAAAGGAATACTTTGGGATTTTGGCAATGGATCCCTTTATCTACTTCCCCAGAGTCAAATGAACTCATGGATACCATTTTTCTCTGCATCCAGTATGAAGGAAGTTCATTTCGCGGGCCAATGCTAACTAGCGTTAGCACAATGACTAGACGTTTATGGTATCTATTAGCATACTAGCAGTTTCCATATACTTCCAGTCATTGCGCTAATGCTAGTTAGCAATTGTGCTAATGCTAGTTATCAACTTCCTTCAAATTGCACGCAGAGACATACAAATGGTATCCACAAGTTCATCTGACTCCAGGGAAGTAGATATTAAAGTGCTTCATTCCCAAAATCCTGGAGGGAAAAAATATGGATAGATTTCAGAGTGATACCCGTAATAAGCAGATTGCTGAAGGTGACCAGAAAGAGAGAGAGAGAGAGTGAGGGAGGAAAAGAGAGAGAGAGAGGACATAGAGAGAAACTGGGACAAAGAGGCACAACTTTGGGACTTCTAACTGCACAAAGTAGACCCCCACCCCCACTGGAGCCTAAGGGGCCATAAACTTGCACTTCACACCTCTGTTGCCAGGCCAGGTTGTTAGGATTGCCTTATTCAACTGTGGGGTCAGCCAATCACAGCCAGTCATCTGGGGTCACAGATACCCAATTCCTGCCACTTTCTCTCAGTCTTCAGCAAGCAGTGGCAGAGTGAGGAGCTCTCTTATAAACCTCTGCCCTGCACACCAACAGCTGGGCCACAACCAACTAACCTTTTTCCTGAAGCCCTGGACTCTGACAACACACGCTAGTGTTARTGCGTGCGTCCATGACATAGTAAGTGGACTTTGCTGGGTGTGGGTGTATTGAAAACTGCTTGTTTATGTTTAGGCCAGCCAGTAGGTCTACGGGGGTGTAGTCATTATGGAAACCGTTTACCGTTTAAGAACCAAATGGAAGCAAACAAAGCCAAACGAGTTTCTCTTAGACAAATTCAGGTAGGTCCATCCCTGTTTCATTCTGCTTGCTTCCGCTTAAGGTACAATTCAAACTACAGAATTATAAATATTTAACTTTCATAAAATCACAAGTGTAATACATCAAAATAAAGCTTAAATAAAGCTTGAATTTCGCGCTCTGCAATTTCACTGGGTGTTGGCCAGGTGGCACACTACCATCCCACCTGCCCATAAGAAGTTAGTAAACTATAGTTTTGGCAAGTCGGTTAGGACATCTACTTTGCGCATGACACAAGTCATTTTTCCAACAATTGTTTACAGACAGATTATTTCACTTATAATTCACTGTATCACAATTCCAGTGGGTCAGAAGTTCACATACACTAAGTTGACTGTGCCTTTAAACAGCTTGGAAAATTTCAGAAAATGATGTCATGGCTTTAGAAGCTTATGATAGGCTAATTGACATCATTTGAGTCAATTGGGGGTGTACCTGTGGGAAATTCAAAAGAAATCAGCCAAGACCTCAGAAAACAATTGTAGACCTCCACAAGTTTAGTTCATCCTTGGGAGCAATATCCAAATGTCTGAAGGTACCACGTTCATCTGTACAAACAATAGTACGCAAGTATAAACACCATGGGACCACGCAGCCGTCATACCACTCAGGAAGGAGACGCGTTCTGTCTCCTAGAGATTAACGTACTTTGGTGCGAAAAGTGCAAATCAATCCCAGAACAACAGCAAAGGACCTCGTGAATATGCTGGGGGAAACAGGTAGAAAAGCATCTATATCCACAGTAAAACAAGTCCTATATCGACATAACCTGAAAGGCCGCTCAGCAAGGAAGAAGCCACTGCTCCAAACTGCCATAAAAAAGCCAGACTACGGTTTGCAACTGCATATGGGGACAAAGATCATACTTTTTGGAGAAATGTCCTCTGGTCTGATGAAACAAAAATAGAACTGTTTGGCCATAATGACCATCGTTATGTTTGGAGTAAAAAGGGGGAGGATTGCACTCCGAAGAACACCATCCCAACTGTGAAGCATGGGGGTGGCAGCATCATGTTGTGGAGGTGCTTTGCTGCAGGAGGGACTGGTGCACTTCACAAAATAGATGGCATCATGAGGGTAGACAATTATGTGGATATATTGAAGCAACTTCTCAGGACATCAGTCAGGAAGTTAAAGCTTGGTCGCAAATGGGTCTTCCAAATGGACAATGATCCCAAGCATACTTCCAAAGTTGTGGCTTAAGGACAGCAAAGTCAAGGTATTGGAGGGGCCATCACAAAGCCCTGACCTGAATCCTACAGAAAATTTGTGGGCAGAACTGAAAAAGCATGTGSGAGCAAGGAGGCCTACAAACCTGACTCAGTTATACCATCTTTGTCAGGAGGAATGGGCCAAAATTCACCCAAGTTATTGTGGGAAGCTTGTGGAAGGCTGCCCGAAATGTTTGACCCAGGTTAAACAATTTAAAGGCAGTTCTACCAAATACTAATTGAGTGTATGTAAACTTCTGACCCACTGGGAATGTGATGAAAGAAATTAAAGCTGAAATAATGGGACTAATGGGACCCCATTTAAATTTCAGGGGACACCACATGGGTCCCCGGACCCATGTTTGGGTACCACTGTGACCTCTATCTGCTTGCTTCCTCTCTCTGTGTCTTCTCTGCTTCCTCCTGCATTGCAGCCTGCCTCAGCATCACCACTGTCTGCCTCACCACTGTCTGTGTCACTACTCTCTGTAAAACAGTTTTTTTTTTCAATAGATTTTTATATATTTAAGAATAATATTGAATTGTCTTTTTTATTTAAATTGTCTTTATATTTCAATAAATGTTAGGCCCCACATGCTGTCCCAAAACATAATGGCATAAAAGTGCATTCTAACAGTGTAAAAGGCCCTTAGTTGACTCTAATAATTTGTTTCTCTTCACATAGGTATAGAATACAACATTTTTATCTGTTATTTAAGATAAAAAAATCTCTCCAGGGTCCCTATATATATTTCAGGGGACCCCTCAAGCTAGGAAACCCTGTACTACTAACCTCTCTCTCTCTGCTTGCATCCTCTCTCTGTGTCTTCTTTGCCTCCTGCATTGCAGCCTGCCTCACCACTGTCTGTCTCACTACTCTCTGTAGCTAGGTTTCCATCCAAATGGCGACAGATTTTCATGAGAATATTCTAAAATCTGCATTAAAACAATATGCGCATGTGTGTGATGACGTACTGCACATAAAAATACTGTTTACAGTTAAATTCCCATGTAACGAATAATAAATACAAGTTAAATAGGTTTCCATTGCATTTTCAACTCTACTGATGGTTTTCGTGAAAAAATTGTGCTATATAGCGAGTGTGCCCACTCTGGTATTGGCGCGTGTGCTCTAGCCAACAGTGCGGCAGGGTGCAGATAAAGTACTCTATCTGCATGTTGTTAGCTAGAGCGCACATATAGCCGTAATGAGATTATCATGGACAAAAGAGTGAGATGGGTATAGAATACAACATTTTAATACAGTATGTTTGATAAGATAAATAATTCTCATAAAGATGGCACCAGAGAAGAAGGCTGACGTTTTAGGTGTTCCTATCCAATTGTGTTTTTTTGTTTGTTTCTTTGCGTTGTTTGTAACTTATTTTTTAACTTATTTTGTACATAATGTTGCTGCTACCGTCTCTTATGACCGAAATTAACTTCTGGACATCAGAACTGCGAGTACTCACCACAAACTGGCAGAATCCTTTTTTTCCTTTAACGAGTCTGACGAGCCTGACGTGAATGACTTACTGCTTTCCCGGGAACAGGCTCAGATCCCTGTCGTTTGCGTGAAGTGAAGGCGAAGAAAAAGGGGCCAGAGGGCGGGCTGCCTTCTGAGAATTTGTAGACGATCGAATAAACCCCCACTGACTTCCATTTTGCTAGACAACGTGCAATCTTTGGAAAATAAAATCGATGGCCTACGCGGAAGATTAAACTACCAATGGAACATTCAAAACTGTAATATCTTATGCTTCACGGAGTCATGGCTGAACGACGACATTATCAACATACAGCGCGCTGGTTATACGCTGTATCGGCAGGATAGAACAGCGGCATCTGGTAAGACAAGGGGCGGAGCACAATGTATTTTTGTAAATAACAGCTGGTGCACGATATCTAAGGAAGCCTCGAGGTTTTGCTCGACTGAGGTAGAGTATCTCAAGATAAGCTGTAGACCAGACTATCTACCTAGAGAGTTTTCATCTGTATTTTTTCGTAGCTGTCTACATACCACCACAGACCGATGCTGGCACTAAGGCCGCCCTCAATGAGCTGTATTCCGCCATAAGCAAACAGGAAAATGCTCACCCAGAGGCGGCGTTCCTCGTGGCCTGGGACTTAAATGCAGGGAAACTTAAATCGGTCTTACCAAATGTCTATCAGCATGTTAAATGTGCAACCATAGGGGAAAAAAACTCTGGACCACCTTCACTCGACACACAGAGACGCATGCAAAGCTCTCCCTCGCCCTCCATTTGGCAAATCTGACCATAATTCTATCGACTCGATCAATAAAAAAGTGGTCAGATGAAGCAGATGCTAAACTACAGGACTGTTTTGCTAGCACAGACTGGAACATGTTCCGGGATTCCTCCGATGGCATTGAGGAGTCCACCACATCAGTCATTGGCTTCATCAATAAGTGCATCGATGACGTCGTCCACACAGTGACCGTACGCACATACCCCAACCAGAAGCTGTGGATTACAGGCAACACCCACACTGAGCTAAAGGCTAGAGCTGCCACTTTCAAGGAACGGGATTCTAACCCGGAAGCTTATAAGAAATCCTGCTATGCCCTCCGACGAACCATCAAACAGGCAAAGCGTCAATACAGGACTAAGATTGAATCGTACTACACCGGCTCTGATGCTCGTCGGATGTTGCAGGGCTTGCAAACCATTACAGACTGCACAGGGAAGCACAGCCGAGAGCTGCCCAGTGACTCAAGCCTACCAGACGAGCTAAACTACTTCTATGCTCGCTTTGAGGAAACTAACACTGAAACATGCATGAGAGGACCAGCTGTTCCGGACGACTGTGTGATCACACTTTCCGCAGCCGATACATGTAAGACCTTTAAACAGGTCAATATTCACAAGGCCGCAGGGCCAGATGGATTACCAGGACGTGTACTACGAGCATGCGCTGACCAACTGGCAAGTGTCTTCACTGACATTTTCAATCTCTCTCTGTCCGAGTCTGTAATACCAACATGTTTTAAGCAGACCACCATAGTCCCTGTGCCCAAGAACACTAAGGTAACCTGCCTAAATGACTACCGACCCGTAGCACTCACGTCTGTAGCCATGAAGTGCTTTGAAAGGCTGTTCATGGCTCACATCAACGCCATTATCCCAGAAACCCTAGACTCCAATTTGCATACCACTCAACAGATCCACAGATAATGCAATATATATTGCACTCCACACTGCCCTTTCCCACCTGGACAAAAGGAACACCTATGTGAGAATGCTATTCATTGACTACAGCTCAACATTCAACACCATAGTGCCCTCAAAGCTCAACACTAAGCTAAGGACCCTGGGACTAAACACCTCCCTCTGCAACTGGATCCTGGACTTCCTGACCGGCGGCCCCCAGGTGGTAAGAGTAGGTAACAACACATCCGCCACGCTGATCCTCAACACAGGGGCCCCTCAGGGGTGCATGCTCAGTCCCCTCCTGTACTCCCTGTTCACTCATGACTGCATGGCCAGTCACGACTCCAACACCATCATTAAGTTTGCCCATGACACAACAGTGGTAGGCCTGATCACCGACAACGACGAGACAGCCTATAGGGAGGAGGTCAGAGACCTGGTCATGTGGTGCCAGGACAACAACCTCTCCCTCAACGTGATCAAGACAAAGGAGATGATTGTGAACTACAGAAAAAAGAGGACAGAGCACGCCCCCATTCTCATTGACGGGGCTGTAGTGGAGCAGGTTGAGAGCTTCAAATTCCTTGGTGTCCACATCACCAACAAACTAACATGATCCAAGCACACCAAGACAGTCGTGAAGAGGGCACGACAAAACCTATTCCCCCTCATGAGACTGAAAATATTTGGCATGGGTCCTCATATCCCCAAAAGGTTCTACAGCTGCACCATCGAGAGCATCGTGACTGGTTGTGTCACTGCCTGGTATGGCAACTGCTCAGCCTCCGACCGCAAGGCACTACAGAGGGTAGTGTGTACGGCCCAGTACATCACTGGGACAAAGCTTCCTACCGTCCAGGACCTCTATACCGGCGGTGTCAGAGGAAGGCCTTAAATATTTTCAAAGACTCCAACCACCCTAGTCATAGACTGTTCTCTCTGTTACCGCACGGCAAGCGGTACCGGAGTGCCAAGTCTAGGTCCAGGAGGCTTCTAAACAGCTTCTACCCCCAAGCCACTCCTGAACATCTAATCAAATGGCTACCCAGACTTTTTGCATTTCCCCCCCCCCCCTTTACACCATTGCTGCTTTCTGTTGTTATCATCTATGCATAGCCACTTTAATAACTCTACCTACATGTACATATTACTTCAATTACCTCGACTAACTGGTGCCCCCGCACATTGACTCTGTACCAGTACCCCCCTGTACATCGTCTCGCTATTGTTATTTTACTGCTGCTCTTTAATTACTTGTTACTTTTATTTCTCTCTGTTTTTAAACTGCATTGTTGGTTAGGGGCTCGTAAATAAGCATTTCACTAAGGTGACACCTGTTGTATTTGGGGCATGTGACAAATAAAATGTAATACATTTAAAAAAAAAACATTTTATATGTCAAATGGCAGCCAAGCATCGATGAACATGTCACCAGAATAAGACCCTCAATGTTTATTGGAAAGGAGCATCTAGCTCATCATCTAGCACTTTCACCACCTTGTAAAGTTAATCAYAACTTATTTAATCTTTAGCCTTATAAGACGTCTCGTAGTGGGAGGACCACACGTCATCACGTGACTCCAAGTTTACTTCGATATGATGGTTATTATATCAATATTTGCACATTAAAAGCATTTCCACTGACATTTCTCGCATAATTAATTTCACCCACACAAAAAGATACTACCTTGTCTGGCTATTTTGTTTTTGTCAACATTTGTAAATTTTAACAAAAATGTACTGTTTCCATCAGACATGCCATTAAATTTTTTTTTATCCGGCATGTACTTTACTCGCATAAAACGATTGGATGGAAACCTGGATAGTAAAGCAAATTTATTCTGTTATGAGAATTTATTTATCCTATCTTTTGTTAAGATTATATCTTAATTTCAGTCAACTGCTCCTGCTTAGGTCAGGCTCCTTTTAAAGTTAGGTTCTAACTTCATCCTTCTAGCCAGCTAGTTATAGCTAATGTTAGCTAGCTATCTGGCTAACAGTAGCTAGAGCCCTTGCACTAGCTAGCTAGCTAGCCACCTGACTGAAATATAGATATATTTTTTGAGGGATATCTGTTGACAAGGCAGGAGTCGATGGACATTTTGCCAGCTTTGGCCTGGGCTGAGGTAGTTTGTTTCACGTCTCGGCCTGTGCCGTGGGCAGTTTTCTGTTGGTGAATGAATGCGCTGCTAACAATGCAAATCTGGGGGTATCAGGCAAACATTTGTATTTGTATTTACTATGGATCCCCATTACTCTTCCTGGGGTTCAGCAAACTTAAGGCAGTTTATACCATTTTAAAAACATTACAATACATTCACCGATTTCACAACAGACTGTGTGCCCTCAGGCCTCTACTCTACCACTACCACGTATCTACAGTACTAAACCCATGTGTATGTATAGTATGTATCTTATCGTATATGTGTGTGTGTGTGTGTATGCATGTGTCTGTGCCAATGTATGTGTTGCTTCACAGTTCCCGCTGTTCCATAAGGTGTTTTTTATCAGTTTTTTAAAAATCAAATTTTACTGCTTGCGTCAGTTACTTGATATGGAATAGAGTTCCATGTAGTCATGGCTCTATGTAGTACTGTGTGCCTCCCATAGTATAGTCTCTTCTGGACTTGGGGACTGTGAAGAGACCTCTTGTGGCATGTCTTGTGGGGTATGCATGGGTGTCCGAGCTGTGTGCCAGTAGTTTAGACAGACAGCTCGGTGCATTCAACCTCTCATAAATAAAAGTAGTGATGAAGTCATTCTCTCCTCTACTTTCAGCCAGGAGAGATTTGACATGCATATTATTAATATTAGCTCTCTGTGTACATCCAAGGGCCAGCCTTGCTGCCCTGTTCTGAGCCAATTGCAATTTTCCTAAGTCCTTTTTTGTGGCACCTGACCACATGACTGAACAGTAGTCAAGGTTTGACAAACTAGAGCCTGTAGGACCTGCCTTGTTGATAGTGTTGTTAAGAAGGCAGAGCATCGCTTTATTAAAGACAGACTTCTCCCCATTTTAGCTACTACTGCATCAATATGTTTTGACCATGACAGTTTACAATCTAGTGTTACTCAACCTGCTCAATTTCCACATGATTTATTACAAGATTTAGTTGAGGTTTAGGGTTTAGTGAGTGTATTGTTCCAAATACAATGCTTTTAGTTTTTAAAATATTTAGGGCTAACTTATTCCTTGCCACCCACTCTGAAACTAACTGCAGCTCTTTGAGTGTTGCAGTCATTTCAGTCGCTTTAGTATAACAAGCATAACCGAATCATGATTCCATTCGTTCACAGAGGCAGGTGTAATTAGAACTCAGATCAATAATATTAGCGTTCAGACCATTGATAAATGCTCGGAACGCAATAATATGTGGGTAAACGATAATTAACWAAATAAAAAGGTGAGTAAATTCAATTTCACAAATAAAAAGGGGCATAAATGGCATTTACCCTTCCACTAAGTCCCTGGCTGCAACTACCAAACACTTGCTCTGTCTAATTTGTAGACATACTGTATCAACTGTATTAAATTGTACCTTTTTCAATTACACAAATGAACACCCATCAAAATAAAGTTATTTCTTCTCTTTCTTGTGATGTACAGTAAGTGTCGAGACGGTGTGTTAATCTTAGACGAAGCTTTAGCGTTCTTATAGATTCAACTGAAAGCCAATGTATCCCACAAAACCCATTTTCTTGACAGATCATTACTTAAACATTTCCGAGGTCGTAACGTTAACAGGAAAAAATGACAGCAAAAGTATGAAAGAGTCGCAGGAGTAAAATGAAAGTAATCAGTCCAGCGAGATTTAACTGAAGTGGATTTGGCACCCCTAAACACAGGAAAAGACAGATCCTCAGGTGGGCAAGGCATGCATGTTATTTTTATCATGCCTCAGTTTATTGATACATCACACCAGTTTATTGAGTTTGGTTGTTGTACAGTCAAATCTTTAATGTTATCAAACTAGTCTAGAAGCTGGCCATATTTGTAATGAGTGCGCTGAGAGTTGGGAAGCAAGTACAGGAGGTGAGTGTTTTTAAAAAATAAACAAAACACTTCACACGAAACTCAAACAACACACCGACATGAAATAGAGTCAATAACACCTGAGGAAAGAACCAAGGGGAGTAACAGATATAGGGAAGATAATCAAGGAGGTGAAGGAGTCCAGGAAAGTGTCATGTGGCGCTGGTGCGCTTGACGATGGTGACAGGTGTGCGGGATAATCAGCAGCCTGATGACCTAGGTGACCGATGACCGAGGCCGGAGAGGGAGTATACGTGACATATTGAACATATTGAACGTATAGGTCAGAATCCTCAAGGAAATTGACAAGGGGATTTAAATGGAGGCTTAAAGGCAAAATCCTTAATTTGTTGGGGGGAAAAATCTGCCCTGCCACTTGGTTTGCTCCAAAGCAATGGGATGAGGATGGAGAAATGTCACCACACTTAAATTCATAAATGGAGCTATGGTTGTAATAACTGGCACGCAAGGACTAAACATATTTTTATGCTATACATTGTTTATTTACAAATGCATTGTTTGCAAACAATCCCAATGTCAGCTCTGTCCCAGCAGGAGCCATGATTCCTGTGACGGAGTTCCGGCAGTTCTCAGAGCAGCAGCCACAGTTCCGGGTTCTGAAGCCCTGGTGGGATGTGTTCACAGACTACCTCTCTGTGGTCATGCTAATGATCGGGGTGTTCGGATGCACCCTACAGGTTAGTGTACAGACTACCTCTCTGTGTGTGGTCATGCTAATGATCTGAGTGTTCGGATGCACCCGACAGGTCAGTAGCATCAGACAGCTTCAAAATCTCTTCCATAAAAGTATGTATGAATAAGCAATTGTTTCTATGAGGTGCATACACATTCTAAACATTTTGTAGCATAAGCCTATACCCAGAGGGCAAAACTGGTTGAAGTTATGTTATGTTTCAGATTTCTGGTTGTAATTATGTAGTTTTAAGTTTTACTCTTGTAGTTCACATAGTCTGCCTTATGTTCTGTGTATAGTACAGTCATGTTTTTATAGCATATATTATGTTTACTTTATCTGCTAGTACCACCTAGATATAATTAGAGATATGTTGAAATGGTTAAATCAAGTCTTTAAAGTGACTTGCTGAATAGCAGATATTAAAATAAATGGTAAATAAGAAGTAATTAGGGTGACAGCTCTAGACCTTTTATTGTGGCCGGTCCTGCAGTGACAAACAACCCAATGTTGGGTTCATGTTAATCTCACCCACCAGCTGGCTCTGTCTGGCGAGACATCTGGTTTCAGAGCGCCTCAGAACGGGGCTTAAATGGCAGTCAATGGCAGGCGTGGAGAAAACATCTGCAGGTTTTAATTGGCTGATCTTTCACTCCAGCACCATCTAGAACCTCCCCCTCTTTGTGGATTTCAATGTGCGAGCATAGCAAAGAATGTGCTAAACAAGGAAGTGAGTTTGGGAAATCAGAAAGTTTTCAAATATAAACTTTATATCCCCGAACTAAGAATCAATTGTGCACTGCAAAAATAGTATGTTTGCTGTGATAGAACATTCATTTTGATGGGTGATTTTCATATTTTTTTTAACGTCCCGTCAATTCAAGCCTGGGGAGGAGGTTAGGTTCATATAAGCAGCAGTCTGGCTGGAGTTTACCAGCGGAAGGGGAAGAAATTTCTGCACTCCACAAACACACAGAAACACACACAGACTGCACCGCGCACCAAAAATGGCCCCCCCACCTGCCCCACCTCCTCTTCATAAACACATGGGGAACACATGGGAAACACACACTGCACCGCGCACCAAAAATGGCACCTCGCCTGCCCCACCCCCTCTTCATAAACAAATGGGTTTGTCCAAAATGGCACCCTATTCCCTAAAGTGCACTGGTCAAAAGTAATGCAATAAATACAGAATAGGAGGCCATTTGGAATGTAGTCATGATTCCAGCGGCCCATAACCTGTCACTTCTCTTCACCACTCTGATCAATTGSAGATGGTGGAGCTCGATCTGCTGATTCTAGGCTGCGTCCCAAATTAACCCTATTCCCTAAGTAGTGACCTACTTTTGACCAGTGCCCATAGGGGCTCCATCTATATATAAACCCCTGTAGATTAGAACAAATACTTTTTTGAAACCACCAAACACCATTGATAGGAACTTTGTTAGGGTAGAAATATCCCCTGTTGTCCCCTTGAGCTGAGGGGAAGGATCTCTACAAAAAGACAGAATGAGTGTTTAGAAAAGGTGCTTTCACTGTTTGTTAATTTTGGGCAATTTCAAAACAAGCCTGGCCTCAGAGCCACATGAAACATACAATTGGTATTTCTGAGCACCTCGAAGACATATGATATGCACTAAAGGTTAGTTAGAAAACAACAGTAGGGAGGTTGGTCAGGGAGGATGAAAGCCCTATCTATTGAAAGGTTGCGTGTTCGAGCCACGTCAGGGACAACTAGCATTTTAGCTTCCCCTAACCCTTATTCTAACTTTAACCCAATTCACCTAACCTGCTACATAAATTATATAAACCTTTGGTGTTTAGGAGAACTAATGACAATGTAAATTCTCCCCGAAACGCTCCTTTGTTGTTAGGACACAACAATCAACCTGGTCTCAGAGAAAGACGTATGCTACTATACGTTCTCCAAGATGTATATTATATTAACTCATCCAATTCGTTGTTTTTGAATGACTGGTTAAGATGTTTGAGACTATACGTCCTCTAATTCGTATGATATTGTACGATCGCTATTCTATTCATAATGTAACCTAACGTAATATTTCATACTAAATGGAGGGAACAGATTCACTTACCACATCTTGCGAATTGCCCTGCGACCAGTGGTTGAAAAAGTACCTAATTGTCATACTTGAGTAAAAGTAAAGATTCATTAATAGAAAATGACTCAAGTAAAAGTGAAAGTCACCCAGTAAAATCCTACTTGAGTAAAAGTAAAAAATATTTGGTTTTAAATATACTTAAGTATCAAAAGTATAAACCATTTTAAATCCCTTTTATTAAGCAAACCAGACAGCACAATTTAATTTTACTGTCAGCCAGGGGCACACTCCAACACTCAGACATAATTTACAAACAAAGCATTCGTGTTTAGTGAGTCCACCAGATCAGATGTAGTAAGGATGACCAGGGATTTTCTCTTTAAGTGCGTGAATTAGACTATTTTCCTGTCCTGCTAAGCATTCAAAATGTAATGAGTATTTTTGGGCGTCAAGGAAAATGTATGGAGTAGAAAGTACATTATTTTCTTTGGAATGTAGTGGAGAAAAAGTAAAAGTTGACAAAAATATAAATAGTAAAGTAAAGTACAGATACTCCAAAAAATTACTTAAGTAAAAAATACTTTAAAGTACTGCTTAAGTACTTTACACCACTGCCTGGGACCAGTTTKTCAAAACACCACCCATGTGATAACTTCCATCCGTTTATATTGGCGAACTGCAGCCTTGTCAAATAAGACAGTGTACTAGCTCTAATTAATACATTTCCTGCCTTTATGGGACTGTGTGTCTGAGTTTAGATTAGTGAAGGTTAACACTGGCTCGGCCAAAGGGACATTATAACAGAGAGAAGCCAATGAATAGCTCTACACACTAGCTACCACATATAGGGAGAGAAGGAGGGAGGGCAGAGAGACAGAGCAGGAGAAGGAGTGAGAGTAAGCAAGGGGAGAGAGTGAGAGGGAAAGGGATAGTGAGAGTGAGAGAAAGTGAGCAAGAGGAGAGATTGAGAGAGAGAGAGAGAGATAGAGAGTATATATAGAAATAAATATTTCTGCTGCTCCTCTCTCCAGAGATTATACTCAGCAGGCCCGACTGTGTTTCTCCTTTCCTGCCCTGTACTGGTGCAGCACAATCATGAGCCTAATTTCCTCTGTCCCATAAACCACACTGATCTGGATCTATGTAAAACCTTTCGACGCTGAAGAAGAAAAAAWWTWTWTTTTGTTTTTSTCACTGTAATTACATCACCACAACTTGGGTCCATGATTCATCTATGATTTCAAAAGAAAAAAATATCTATATGTTTTAAGTGTTTATAAAAGATGCAATGGCAGGTCAAAGCATAACAAATTATTTTTTTGGTACAGTATTGCATTAGAGTGAGTGTCTCCCTCTTCAGTCTGCGGTTGGCTAAAGCACTAATTGGTTATTTCCTGTCTGAGTCACATCKCTACCAGTGACGTCAGAGCAGAAAATGAGACATGGCCTGGTTTCCTGATAACAATGGAACTTAGGCTTACGAGTGTTTTAACGATGCATCATTCCTACAACAGGTGAAGATGTAACATGCATTTCCCAAACACCACGTAGAGAGAATATTCGCTAAATGTGTCGTTAGACCATGTGTCGATACTGATAAGACCAAAAGAAAAGCAGCGCTGCTCTCGAATCAGCTTACTCCATTYAAATTTTCCCATAACATTAGAATTACGCTGCAATACTGATGACGGATCAGCTCCTAGAGATATTACCACATATGGCTTCAAATATTGAGGCGGCTTATAATGCTTACCTAATAAGAATGCGCTAAATTACCGATTGGGCACATCCTTGTGCACATGTTACACATGCAATACACTGAGTCATAAATTATAGACAGTAGCCTATTGTCAAAATAGAACTCAATTGATTGAACATACTGTAGAATTTATTTCAATATGATTGAAATKTATAGGCCCATGTAACCTATATATAACCTGTATGGGATCGGTGTCCCCTCCACAGGACGGTTGAGCTAACGTAGGCTAATGTGATTATCATGAGGTTGTAAGTAACAAGAACATTTCCCAGGACATAGACATATCTGATATGGGTAGAAAGCTTAAATTTGTGTTAATCTAACTGCACTATCTAATTTACAGCAGCTATTACAATGAAAGAATACCATGCAATTGTTTGAGGAGAGTGCATAGTTATTGTCAAGGACTTCCGCCGAAGTCGGTCCCTCTCCTTGTTCGGACGGTGTTCGGCGGTCGACGTCACCGATCTTCTAGCCATCACTGATCTATTTTCCATTGGTTTTGTCTTGTCKTCCTTCACATCTGGTTCCAATCCCATCAATTACATGTTGTGTATTTAACCCTCTGTTTCCCATCATATCCTGGTTGGAGATTCTGTAATAGCGTGTGTGTAGGTGGCAGGGAAGTCAGGCGCAGGAGAATCGAACTTGGTATAAATGGACTTGTTTAATAGACTTAACAAAACTCCATAACCAAAATTACAAGATAAATAAAAGTGGGTACAAGAACCCGTCGCACACCAATACAAAATACACAAACATACAAACAAACAATCTCCGACAAGGACATGATGGGAAACAGAGGGTTAAATACACAACATGTAATTGATGGGATTGGAACCAGGTGTGAAGGAAGACAAGACAAAACCAATGGAAAATGAAAAATGGATCAGGGATGGCTAGAAGATCGGTGATGTCGACCGCCGAACACCGCCCGAACAAGGAGAGGGACCGACTTCGGTGGAAGTCGTGASAGTTATGTACCAATTAGGCMTATTTGGGCAGTCTAGATACAACATTTTGAACAGAAATGCAATGGTTCCTTGAATCAGTCTAAAACTTTGCACATACACTGCTCCCATCTAGTGGCCAAAATCTAAATTGGACTAGCACATTATGGCCTTTCTCTTGCATTTCAAAATGATGGGACAAAATAAATATTAAAACACATGTATTATCTTTTACCAGATTTAATGTGTTATATTCTCCTACATTAATTTCACATTTCCTCAAACTTCAAAGCATTTCCTTTCAAATGGTATCAAGAATATGCATATCCTTGCTTCAGGTCCTGAGCTACAGGCAGTTAGATTTGGGTACATGTATGTCATTTTAGACGAAAATTGGGGGGRAAAAGGGTCCGATCCTTAATTAATGCAGTCATTTCGGCTTTCATTTGAAGCATATTTGTATCCTTCATTTGGTTGTAATTGAAGTAATCAGCATCATTTTCAGACAGATAAACATCTTGATCTTCTGTGAATAAAGTGACGAAGAAGGCAAAAAAGCATCTAACAATGCACTTAGCTGTAAATAACAAGTGTTTTCAAATGCAACTTTAGTAACTATGGTTTTGGGAAACAGCTCAGAGGTTTAATTATCCTCCGACAAAAGGTTCTAATGATGAACCTTTGGGAAACCAGGCCAGATTATCAGATATTCCCCCCGTTGTTTGTATGATCACTGTATCTAACTAACTTAATGTAATAGACTAGTTTCAAGTTCCAAGTTTTGATGTTGCTGTGTTGCTAGCTTGATTCTTCMCAGAAAACCGGGAACATTCCCAGAACATTAGCTAAGGTTCCCATTAAGTTTTAGTTAGGGGTTTATCTAACATTAGGATGATAACATCCCAATAACATTCAAGGAATGTTTTTGATAACAAAATGTATTTTTAATTCAGATTTATTTTAAATGAAATAACATTGTAACAACATCTGCAACAAGCACCACAGAACATTCCCCAAACATGCTCATTCGTTGTTGAGGTAATGTAATAACACAATGCACCAGTAATGTTTTAGAACATACTGCTGCATCAAAAGTTGAGAGCAACTTTCTGTCGACATCAGTCAAATGTTTTATACAAACATTGTATAATCATCAGCACAACTGGACAGTTTTTGTGTTATGAGAACATTTGTCGTGACCTAACGAATGTTCTGGGATCTTTCACAGAAACAATTTTGGCTTGCAGAGTTATTGTTTGTTCTTTGTTTTCTTTCAGGTGAGGCAGGACAAAATCATCTGCCTTCCCCAAAAAATGACCATGTACAACCAAACAATACTCTTACCAAATAAAACTGCTGTGCAGCCGGATGTGCACGAGATGATGGGCCGGAAAACGAACCTAGACTTCCAGCAGTATAGCTTCATCAACCAGATGTGCTATGAGAAAGCTCTGCACTGGTACGCCAAGTACTTCCCTTACCTAGTCCTCATACACACCCTCATCTTCATGGTGTGTAGCAATTTCTGGTTCAAGTTCCCAGGCTCCAGCTCTAAGATAGAGCATTTCATCTCCATCTTGGGAAAGTGCTTTGATTCCCCTTGGACTACYAGAGCTCTGTCYGAGGTGTCTGGAGAGAACCCAGAGGAGAAGGTATTGTTGGTATGTGTTTGTATGTACTGTATTTATGTATGTATTTACTGTGTGTGGGTGTGTGCATGCGTAAAATTATGTTTTGTCCAGGACTAGTCTCAATCTGTATCCCTGAAAACAGCCCTATATTGGATATATTTTAAATAAAATGCATTAATCCATTCATTCATGAATTAATTCAAGGACATCAAGAAGAGTAGAGCGATCCTCAATGTGTCTGTAGAGGGGAACCTGGACAGCCTGGAGAAGACCCAGTCCCTMAAATCCATCCCAGAGAAGATCGTAGTGGACAAGCCCACAGCCAGCGCCCTGGATAAGAAGGAAGGAGAACAGGCCAAAGCTCTATTTGAGAAGGTGAAGAAGTTCCGCCTGCACGTCGAAGAGGGGGACATCCTCTATGTTATGTATGTTCGCCAGACTGTTCTCAAAGTGTTCAAGTTCCTCCTCATCATCGCGTATAACAGTGCTTTAGTCTCTGAGGTGCAGATCACAGTGAAGTGCAGTGTGGACATACAGGACATGACGGGATATAAGCATTTCTCCTGTAATCACACCATGGCCCACCTGTTCTCTAAGTTGTCGTACTGTTACCTGTGCTTCGTGGCTGTGTACGGATTCACCTGCCTCTACACTTCCTATTGGCTCTTCTACCGCTCGCTGAAGGAGTACTCCTTTGAATATGTGCGGCAAGAAACGGGAATCGATGACATCCCAGACGTGAAGAATGACTTTGCCTTCATGYTGCACATGATCGACCAGTATGATCCACTGTATTCCAAGAGGTGCAAAACTTTTTCTTTAAATTAGACAATTGTAAATTCTTTCAAGTGATTCAGCTCTTTGTTGTTATTGATAAGTATGTAATGCCTCCAATTGTAAAACAAACTATTCATGTGCCAATGTATAGCTGCCATCTGCTCCAACCCTTCGAAGGGGTTATTGTGTTACTATTTTTCCTTTAGTTTATTTAGCACATTTTTCAAACTTACTTTTAAATACTCTGCATTGTTGGTTAAGGGCTTGTAAGTAAGCATTTCATGGTAAGGTCTACACTTGTTTTATTTAGTGCATGTGACAAATATGATTTTGATTTGAATAAAGCAGAAGACAAGTTTCCATTGCACATCCTTTTACATTGTTTTTTGGACAATAAAGTAATCTTCTTATTCTCTCTTTCTTTTCTGTCTCTCTCTCAGGTTCGCAGTGTTCCTGTCTGAGGTCAGCGAGAACAAACTGAAACAGCTGAACCTGAACCATGAATGGACGCCAGAGAAGCTGCGTCAGAGACTGCTGACCAACCACAACGACAGACTGGAGCTGCAGCTGTTCATGCTGTCTGGGCTCCCGGACACCATCTTCGAGGTGACAGAGCTCCARTCCCTGAAGCTAGAGATCATCAACAACGTAACCATCCCAGCTTCCATCGCCCAGCTGGAAAACCTCCAGGAGCTGTCTCTGTATCAGTGTTGCTTAAAGATCCACACCACAGCCACTTCCTTCCTCAAGGAAAAACTCAAGGTATGCTATTCTGGTAGTCATTTGGTGTGGCATRTTTTTTGTATTTCTCTTGACTTTTTATTCTGTATTCTGTTTTTGTCTCGTACAGTATGTGGGTCAGCATTCCGGGCTCAAATCACCCAGTTTATAATGTAGTATATACTATAGTAATTACTGTAGTGTTTTGCGGACTGTATTGTTTTTGATGASATTATG
The DNA here is from genome assembly GCF_002910315.2 of Salvelinus sp. IW2-2015. Lineage (NCBI taxonomy): Eukaryota > Metazoa > Chordata > Actinopteri > Salmoniformes > Salmonidae > Salvelinus > Salvelinus sp. IW2-2015. The sequence continues at coordinate 28,433,986 of NC_036856.1, forward strand.
GTAGTATTTACTGTAGTGTTTTTGGAGTCAAGTATTGTTATGACCCCAATAACTAGCCTATGGATATTGATGCACTCGCTTTGTCTAGAGGTCCTAAGCCTAGTTACAGAGCCTTCAAAAGTTATTCACACCCCTTGTCATTTTCCACATTTTGTTGTTTTACAAAGTGGGATTAAAATGTATTTAATTGTCATATTTTGTCAACGGTCTACACGAAATACCTGATAGAAGAAATTCTAACATTTGTAAAAATAAAAATAAAAAGTTAACATTTGCCCATTATTCTTTTCAAAATTCAAGCTCTGACAAATTGGTTGTTGATCATTGTTAGTTAACCACTTTCAGGTCTTGCCATTGATTTGTAAGCAGATTTCAGTCAAAACTGTAACTCGGCCACTGATGAACGTTCTTCTTGGTAAGCAACTACAGTGTAGATTTGGCCTTGTGTTTTAGGTTATTGTCCTGCGAAAGGTCAATTAATCTCCCAGTGTCTGGTGGACAGCAGACTGAACCAGGTTTTCCTCTATGATTTTGCCTGTGCTTAGCTCCATTCTGGGTTTTTTTTATCCTGAAAAACTCCACCGTCTTTAACGATTACAAGCATACCCATAACATGATGTAAAAATGTAATAAAATGTATGCACTCTACTGTAAGTCGCTCTGGATAAGAGCGTCTGCTAAATGACTAAAATGTAAATGTAAATGATGCAGCCACCGCTATGCTTGAAAACATGGAGATTGGTACTCAGTAATGTCTTGCATTGGATTTGCCCCAAACATAACACTTTTGTATTAAGCACAAAAAGTGAATTGCTTTGCCACATTTTTTGCAGTATTACTTTAGTGCCTTGTTGCAAACAGGATGCATGTTTTGGAAAATGTGTATTCTGTACAGGCTTACTTCTTTTCGTTCTGTCAATTCGATTAGTATTGTGGAGTAACTACAATGTTGTTGAACCATTCTCAGTTTTCTCCTATCACAGCCATTAAACTCTGTAACCGTTTTAAAGTCACCATTGAGTGGTTTCCTTCCTCTCCGGCAACTCCGTTAGGAAGGATGCCTGTATCTTTGTAGTGACTGGAGGTATTGATACGCCTATCTAGCAATAGGTGCCCTTTTTTTGCGAGGCATTTGAAAACCTGGCTGGTCTTTGTGGTTGAATCTGTGTTTGAAATTCACTGCTCGGCTGAGGGAACTTACAGATAATTGTAAGTGTGGGGTACAGGGATGAGGTAGTCATTAAAAAATCATGTTAAACAATATTATTGCCATGCAACTTATTTTGTGACTTGTTAAGCACATTTTTACTCATGAAATTATTAAGGCTTGCCATAGCAAAGGGGGTATATACTTATTGACTCAAGACATTTCAGCTTTTCATTTTTTATTAATTTGTAAAAAATGTAAAACATAATTTCACTTTATGGGGTATTGTGTGTATTTCAGTGACCAACACATCTTAATTTAATCAAGTTCATGTTCAGGCTGTAACACAACAAAATGTGAAAAGTCAAGGGGTGTGAATACTTTCTGAAGGCACTGTACATCGTCTGTAACCTGTAGGAATGTGTGCATCTATGTGAGTAATCACCGAATGCGCCTCGGTGTTGAATGTACACTACCTTTCAAAAGTTTGGGGTCACTTAGAAATGTTCTTGTTTTTGAAAGAACATCTATTTTTTTTGTCCATTAAAATAACATCATATTGATCAGAAATACAGTGTAAACATTGCTAATGTTGTAAATGACTATTGTAGCTGGAAACGGCAGATTTTTWATGGAATATCTACATAGGCATACAGAGGCCCATTATCAGCAACCATCACTTCTGTGTTCCAATGGCATGTGTTAGCTAATCCTAGTTATTCATTTTAAAAGGCTAATTGATCATTAGAAATCCCTTTTGCAATCATGTTAGTACAGCTGATAACTGTTCCCCTGATTAAATAAGCAATAAAACTGGCCTTCTTTAGACTAGTTGAGTATCTGGAGCATCAGCATTTGTGGGTTCGATTACAGGCTCAAAATATCCAGAAACAAAGACCTTTCTTCTGAAACTAGTCAGTCTATTCTTGTTCTGAGAAATGAAGGTGCGAGAAATTGCCAAGAAACTGAAGATCTCGTACAACGCTGTGTACTACCTTCAAAGAACAGCGCAAACTGGGTCTAACCAGAATAGAAAGAGGAGTGGGAGGCCCCGGTGAACAACTGAGCAAGAGGACAAGTACATTAGAGTGTCTCGTTTCAGAAACAGACGCCTCACTAGTCCTTAACTGGCAGCTTCATTAAATAGTACCCACAAAACAGCAGTCTCAACGTCAAAAGTGAAGAGGCGACTCAGGGATGCTTTTAAAATTCAACATTTGTGTACAATTTCTACTTAAAATATCAAAGGCACTCATTTTATTGGAACAACCCATGTGTATTTTGTCTGCTGTTGTTGACATTTAATTTCTACGCAGGGATTAATGAAGTATCTATCTCTATCTAAGGTGCTCAGGGTGAAGTTTGATGACAGCAGGGAGCTGCCTCATTGGCTGTACCACCTGCGGAATCTAGAGGAGCTCTACCTCATTGGCTCACTGAGTCCTGACGCTTCGAAGAATGTGGGTCTGGAGTCCCTGAGGGAGCTGAAGCATCTGAAGACCCTCTCGATCAAAAGTAACTTTACAAAGATCCCCCAGTCCATCGTAGACGTGTCCAGCCACCTGCAGAGGCTGTACATCTACAATGATGGCACCAAGCTGGTGATGCTCAACAACCTGAAGAAAATGGTGAACTTGACTGAATTGGAGCTAGTGCACTGTGACCTGGAACGCATCCCACATGCTGTCTTTAGCCTCACAAACCTACAGGTATGATATACCATACTATGATTGCCTGATATGATCGTCTACAGTGTCTCAAAACTCTGAGTAGTCGGCCTACAGGTGTGCTTTGCTGTAACTGCCTGCTATGATTGCATACAGTTTCACACAACCCGGGTTGCAAAAAAATATATGTATGGCCAATTGCTGTAATATTGTGGAATGACACTTATAATAAAAATGTTTTACTCTTAACTCTACAGGAGTTGGACCTGAAGGAAAACAACCTGCGCTCCATTGAGGAGATAGTCAGCTGCCAGCACCTCCACAAGCTGACGTGCCTGAAACTCTGGCACAACAGTATCTGCTACATCCCTGAGCACATCAAGAAGCTGGGCAGCCTGGAGCGCCTCTACTTCAGTCACAACAAGATAGAGATCTTGTCCCCGCACCTGTTCTTATGCAACAAGCTTCGTTACTTGGACCTGTCCAACAACGACATCCGGTTCGTTCCGCCGGAGATTGGCGTCCTACAGAGTCTTCAGTATTTCTCTGTCACGTGCAACAAGATCGAGAACCTCCCAGATGAGCTCTTCTTTTGCAAGAAGCTCAAAACCCTCAAGCTGGGCAAGAATATGCTGTCGTTGCTCTCACCAAAAATCTCATACCTGGTTCTATTGACACACCTGGAACTGAAGGGCAACCATTTTGAGCTCCTGCCTCCAGAGCTGCGGTTCTGCCGGGCGTTGAAGCGTGGCGGCCTAGTGGTGGAGGACGTTCTGTTTGAAACCTTGCCTTCGGATATCAGAGACAAAATGAAGGCTGAGTGAAATGCCTTACAGAATCTATGCAAAAGGCCCTGCCATACACTAGCGTCCTTTCCAAGGGTTGTACTTGTACATTAAGCTGCCTTACATAAACAGGAGATTGGCTTCTGCCATAAGGGGCCATTCTGGCTTGGACAAGCCAATTTACATGTCTGTGCAAAAATAAAATGCCAATTATGTCTTAATCTGACAATCATAGTCGACCAAAATGGTAGATTTTACTGTATACTTAGCTCATCATGATCAAACTCTAAACACTATACCCTCAGTTCGTAATGGGGAACAGTTATGATATTCATGGGTGTATGTTTTTGAGTATTATGTCTAAGTGTTGCTATATAACAGAAGGAAATATAGCTTTATGTTGTAATTTAATGGTTCTTAACAATATAATTAGTCACAGGCAAGGTATACTTAGCCCTGGTACCAGCCTATTTGTGCCAGGGGACAACAAATGCCCACTTTAATTGAAGCCACGGAAGTTCATGGCTGACTGCGGTTTTGCAGGCATTGATAGCAAAAAACAGGATCCCCATTATAGTGAATGAATAAATGACAATCTTCGTGGTCAATGCGCTATTGCATCTTCACATAGGAAAGGAATGGTGTCATGTGATGGATGTCTTTGTCCATTCATATATACAGTCATTGATTTGTGCTAACATTCGACTGCTTGTACTCGTAATGTTTTGCATGCCATGGAGTGGCAATGAGCGGGATGATAGCATAAACAGATATGGGACCAAGCTAAGGTATACTGTCCATCAGAAGATATCAATTACTAGATTGCTTGTTCTTGTATTGTCGATACTGTTATTTATTACACTGTAATGTATTGTGCAGTTTGTCTAGCACRCTTTTAATTCAACATAAACTGGATAGAATGCAGGCTTATAATCGAAAGATAGAATGGAAATTGTTAAGAWTTCTCTAGTCTGTGGGGTAAAAGTGGGGAGAAGCATTCAAGGACAAATGGCATTCAGACAGGTGTGCCATCTAACCAGCTCTATGGCTAGGTACAAAAACGGGCAGGTTTGAAGGCACCTCCTTTCTATTCCGGCAGAGACGGTAGAGAAGCGAAACATCCCACACCCACATTTTTCCTGATCGAGGCGGGGCCACTCTGGTCTACTTATTGCCCTGACCCTGCGGAAGGGGTGCCCCAGAGACTGTAGGGAAAGAAGATATCTCACTGGCTTTTTTTTTTTTTCGGGGAGGGTGGAGCGAGTGGGAAGGGGACAATAAGTAGACCAACGACAGCTGTTCCCTCTTTCATGTGAGTAKGCCAGATATTATAGAGGCAGTGAGCTCACACTGGAAAGCATGCTTAAAGTATTTTTATTATATTTGAGCATATTAGCGTATGTGCTACTGTGCATCTGCTGGTATAGTGTGAATATCTTTGAATGCATCAATGTTAACTCTTTAGGGACTATTGTGATGAGTCCAAAGACCAACATTGGAGTGAATCTGACTTTTGTCTWTGAGAATATTTTTGGGTGATAAGTGTTACATAGTTAATTGTTAGTAGCTTAAAGGATTAAATGGACAGACCCATAAAATCTGATTTTCTGATTTATCAATAAATCAGACATCTCCAAACCAATCCCTTAGCTTTTCTCAAACTAAGTTACTAAGATATGTACCATGAGGCTACATACCATGTTATTTGGAAATGGTTCATGATAAGAAGTTTTTCAAAGGTTTAGAGGAGAACTTTAACCCTTGATACCCTTTTTATGTCTCCTCCTACTAAAACAAGATTGTCAATGAGCATTGATTCTAGAAAACTAATGCTCAGTTTCTGTTGCGCTTGGCATTGCAGTACCACATACCTATAGAAGCATTTTAGCCACAGACTGTTATACTAGTTGTCTTTGTTTTATACATGTGCAATTATATAAGGAATCGGCAACTCATTCTCCTAAGAAATAAGGTTGTCCACTTGATTTCAACATCTGAACAAAGTGGACAGGCTAGAATGCTCTTCAAACAGTTGGAGATGTACAGAAGGGTATGTTAATAATAATTCAACTGTTCTACCTTGCTAGCTAGCAAATAGATCCAAGTTGGCTTGACTTTAAGTATAAAGATGAGCTGTCTACTCACTAGCACCTGGGGGCTTGTGCTTGGTAATAGAGCTGGGTGACAAAAATCTATATTGTGATAAATTGCCTGAATTGATGTGATAACGATAAATATAACGATACGTTTATAACATTAACCTCTACAGGATCAGTGTCCCCCCCCTATGTCCCCCAGGACATAGACAAATGATATGGGCAGAACGCTTACATTTTTGTTAATCTAACTGCACTGTCCAATTTACAGTAGCTATTACAGTGAAAGAATACCATGCTATTGTTTGAGGAGAGTGCACAGTTATGRACTTGAAAATGTATCAATAAACCAATTAGGCACATTCGGGCAGACTTGATACATTTTGAACAGAAATCCAATGGTTCATTGGATCAGTCAAAAACTTTGCCCATACACGGCAGGTAGCCTAGGGGCGGCAGGTTAGAGCGTTGGGTCAGTAACCAAAAGGTTGCTGGATCAAATCCCAGAGCTTACAAGGTAAAAATCTGTCGTTCTGCCCCTGAACAAGGCAGTTAACCCACTGTTCCCTGTTGGCTGTCATTGTAACTAAGAATTTGTTCTTCACTGAATTGCCTAGTTAAATTAAATAAATACACTGCTGCCATATAGTGGCCAAAATCTAAATTGCGCCTAACCTGGAATAATACATTGTGACCTTTCTCTTGCATTTYAAAGATGGAAYACATTTTTTTTTATGCATGTTYTTTTCTTTGTATTATCTTTTACCAGATCTAATGTGTTATATTCTCCTAATTAATTTCCCAATTCCACAAATGTARTGTTTCGTTTCAAATGGTATCAAGAATATGTATATCCATGCTTCAGGTCCTGAGCTACAGGCAGTTCGATTTGGGTATGTCATTTTAGGCAAAAATGGAAAATAAGGGTCTGATCCTTAAGAGGTGTGTGTGTGCACCACATTTTTTTTAATTATCCTTTAAACTACTACTACTAATTTGATGSTTGTAGCCATCAATTGACCCATTAACAATTACCCATATTAGCAAACCTATTTTATTTTCAACTTCACATTTCTGTAGTATAGGCTACTTCTCGTAATGAACGACATCAGCGAAATGCCTGYGATAAGAAGTTGGTCATTATTAGTGAATGTGCATTATGCATGGTTCTGGTCAAATTTGTAACAACAAGATCATTTTCATAGACAGACTTGAAAGCCAGATCAGTGAGTATTGCAAAAACCCAGGTTAAACTATTTAGATAAAATACTGCATTTATTAGTGGGTCTTATGGTTGTGGAAGGCTTATATTGAGCCTAAATATAACTTTGCAAGCACTGAATTCATTAGAGTATTGCTGACTGTTTAAAATGCAGTGTATTTTACCGTTAATTGTACAACAAAGCATATTTAGAGAAAACATTTGTAAAMATTTTAAAGATATATCGGGAATCACCCACAAATTAAAAAAAATCGAGATATAATTTTTAGACCATGCCCAGCCCTAACTTCAAGTAGTAGAAGAAGAAAATGTACTACTTGGAGAAAATGTACTACTAAAATGGAGATGCCCTCAATGGCGCTGCCCATAGTCCACTCTTTAGTACATGACACACTCACATCAGGCAAGGATGCACAGGATTCTTGGAGGCAGAAAGACCCCATCGTCAACTGCGCCCATTTTTGTTTAGAAGTAATATCTAGATTTACGTCTAAACAAAAACCCTAATTTGGGTTCTTGTRTGCTTACAATGTTGTTTTGATTATTGCATGAACAGCCGTTAAGATTATATTTTTTTGTGACCTTTGCAAAAATACCTATTTTGGATCCAGCAGTTGTTACCTTTTGAGCGTTTTGAGCGTTTATTATTATTATGCTAATTAAGGCCTCTTTTTTGTGGCTATTGCTTTGCTGCTTGAAATCTTTTCGTGAGCTTTATATTGTTTGATTGCCTGCCATATGCTATGCTATGTAGCCACCGCTAGCTTGCTCTAGCTTTTGTCTTCTATGCCACATGCTCTTGCAGCCTCTTTGCCATGAGATTTGTTGCATTGCTGCACTAATTATGTATAGCTTTACTCATTTACATTGTATTTGTATATTGTCATTGCATTGATATTCATATTATATAAGTTAACAGCCACATAATTATGCACATTATTGCGTGTTATTATTTGTACCTTTACTTTTGTAGATAAACCACACATACCTACGTACCAGTAACTCGAGACCTCGGAACTATAAGGTTCTAACTGTCATTTTGGTTAAAATAAATTCAGCAWAAAAAKAAAAGTCCTCTCACTGTCAACTGCGTTTATTTTCAGCAAATTTAACGTGTAAATATTTGTATGAACATAACAAGATTAAACAACTGAGACATAAATTGAACAAGTTCCACAGACATGTGACTAACAGAAATTGAATAATGTGTCCCTGAACAAAGGGGGGATCAAAATCAAAAGTAACAGTCAGTATCTGGTGTGGCCAGCTGCATTAAGTACCTCAGTGCATCTCCTCCTCATGGACTGCACCAGATTTGCCAGTTCTTGCTGTGAGATATTACCCAACTCTTCCACCAAGGCACCTGCAAGTTCCCGGACATTTCTGGGGGGAATAGCACTAGCCCTCACACTCCGATCCAACAGGTCCCAGACGTGCTCAATGGGATTGAGATCCGGGCTCTTCGCTGGCCATGGCAGAACACTGACATTCCTGTCTTGCAGGAAATCACGCACAKAACGAGCACTATGGCTGGTGGCATTGTCATGCTGGAGGGTCATGTCAGGATGAGCCTGGGAAGAGGATGTCTTCCCTGTAACGCACAGCATTGAGATTGCCTGCAATGACAACAAGCTCAGTCCGATGATGCTGTGACACATCGCCCAAATCGATCCAGCTCCAGAGTACAGGCCTCGGTGTTACGCTCATTCCTTCGACGATAAACGCGAATCCGACCATCACCCCTGGAGAGACAAATCCGCGACTCATCAGTGAAGAGCACTTTTTGCCAGTCTTGTCTGGTCCAGCGACGGTGGGTTTGAGCCCATAGGCGACGTTGTTGCCGGTGATGTCTGGTGAGGACCTGCCTTACAACAGGCCTACAAGGCCTCAGTCCAGCCTCTCTCAGCCTATTGCGAACAGCCTGAGCACTGATGGAGGGATTGTGCATTCCTGGTGTAACTCTTGCAGTTGTTGTTGCCATCCTGTACCTTTCCCGCAGGTGTGATGTTCGGATGTACYGATCCTGTGCAGGTGTTGTTACACGTGGTCTGCCACTGCGAGGACGATCAGCTGTCCGTCCTGTCTCCCTGTAGCACTGTCTTAGGCGTCTCACAGTACGGACATTGCAATTTGTTGCCCTGGCCACATCTGCAGTCCTCATGCCTCCTCGCAGCATGCCTAAGGCACGTTCACGCAGATGAGCAGGGACCCTGGGCATCTTTCTTTTGGTGTTTTTCAGAGTCCGTTGAAAGGCCTCTTTAGTGTCCTCAGTTTTCATAACTGTGACCCTAATTGCCTAACGTCTGTAAGCTGTTATTGTCTTAATGACCGTTCCACAGATGCATGTTCATTAATTGTTTATGGTTCATTGAACAAGCATGGGAAACAGTGTTTAAACCCTTTACAATGAAGATCTGTGAAGTTATTTGGATTTTTACGATATATCTTTGAAAGACAGGGTCCTGAAAAAATGATATTTTTTTTTGTTGCTGAGTTTAGTCATTCACATAGAGTTGGATATTTTAGAGTTCCTTCACATGTGAGATATGTCAGATTTGTGAAAAAGTCAATTTACGTTGRAAAAAAACATCTATCTGCACAAACACCTTTGAACTTGGTGCTAAAAGGTTCTAATCTGCAAACAATGCTGGGTTGTCAATAAAAAAAATATTGTTTGTAAAGTGATGTACTTTTTGAGTCATGAAAGAGGAAGAAATCACRAAGCAGTTCTAAGATCTGGGACTTTAAAAATAAAATCTCTAAACCATCCATTTTGCAGCTAGAATCTTAGTCTTTGATTTTTCATATTTTTGATTTATTTAAATGTAACTACGCAAGTCGGTAAAGAACAAATTCTTATTTACAACAACGGCCTACCCCAACGACACGGTACCATCAGTATTATATGTTGATTSTCAACATAAACAAGAGAGCTCTCATTATTTCTTTACTCAAAATGGTAGACATAGTGAATGTATGCATGTGTTATATTTTTCTAGTTGCACAACTGTCTGACAAGGATGTAGTCTGTTCACAATAATTCCCATCAAATATATTTTGACACACATGGCTAGGGAAACCCCTTATCACCCAGTAACTCTCCCTCTGACCACATCCGCCTCCTTCCTCAGGCTGATGATATCCGTACCCTGTTGATGTACACAATGCCCTCAGACGCAGAGAAGAAGGATCACCAGCTCATCAAACTGTCCATTCTCGGGACAACATACATTGTTCGATCGGTACATACATTGCTCGATCGGTACTTGATTGGACCATTTGCCACCTAGCCAAACAGACTGATATTTTAATGCAGAAATCCATGACCTATTGTATTTTAACATTTTGTGTGTATTTCTTAGAAGCTGGCAAGCTAGTGGCGGGCTGTTCTGAGGTTCAAACAGTTTAATTGTGTTTAATATCTGCTTATAATCAGTTATCAGTTATTACACATGAAAAGATTAGCTGTGGAATTCTCCACTCTATTAGGATATTATTGCTTTGTAACTCATCTAAAGTGGAGTGCCTCCTCCACCAGTCCTTTAGGGTTGCAATATTAAATGTAAAACTCTATTCTCTTATAAGCTAAGGTGAAACAACAGACAGTAGACCAGCAGCAGTCGGTATGTAACCTGACACAACTGGAGGTCATGATGGTATTTGTTTAGAACAAGAAAGAAAACAAGTAGTTGGCCACTACGATGCAGAAAACGATAGATTTACAACGGCTCCAGTTCCAAACACAGTAGTTAAGTGCCACTGGAGGTCTTTATGGTGTTGAAGAACTCTTGGAAGTGATCCAGGCTGAGCTTGTGGGTGAGCTTGTTGTTCAGTAGGTGGGGGAGCTGGGCTSTACCAGGCTGTCGTTTGAGCTTGACGAGGCCCTCCCAGCGAGGACACGTAGTCTTATGCCTCAAACAGGAAGGAGTAGAGTACACAGTAGTCATCATGGAAATGACTTGGGTGCCATATATACGGAACTGGGTGGAGTCTTATGCAACTGTGTTGACTCCACAGAGCTAATGTTTCAATACAGAAGAAAACAAGGGAGGAGAACTATTAATTGCCTTATCGCTTTACAACTTAGGCCCATAACCTATAGTTAATTATATTGGTTTTGAGTACCACCTTGGCTCATATATYCAGCAGGGCCATTTCTGAAATGATGGGATAAAACTATTAGTTGTTTTAGCGGTGTAATGGCTCAAACTGTATTGTCCCAGATGTTCATTTTGTTACATGTAGGGCTAACATAATACAGAATAATTTAGTTCTTTATTGCACCGCTCTCTGCTTGACACACTGCAAAGTGGGTCAACTATCGTAATCATCTCCTTTGATTTGACATATAAAAATGTCTCCATGTTTTTATTTGTTTAGTTTTGTCAGGTGTACCTCAGTTGTACCTCACATATACCAGATTTAGCTGGTCTTCTCCTCAATTACTCTGCAGCGCCGGTCGAGAGCATCCAGGTGGAGCAAGATTAACAAAACACGGCTATTGTGAACAATGTGCTGGCCATATTTGTTCGAGCTTTGGGTGGGCACTGGGTTAGGCATCCTCACATAAAACAAAACATGATAGCCCTGGCCTATTTCTGTGTGACCGAGTTCATTACACCCCTTTGGGGAAGTGTTTTTTAGATGCCATACACCATAGTCTTTAACAGTTGTTATAGAGGCAGCATATAATAGGCCAGGGCTTTATGTAAGGAATGAATATGATTGAACCCACTCTTACTCTGATGCAGCACTTATTGAATGTTTTGAATAGCAGGACAGAAATCAACTACCTCATGCTGTACTCATGTTGAAAAGACAGGTCTAGGGCCTCCCGGGTGGCGCAGTGGTCTAGGGCACTGCATCACAGCGCCAGCTACGCCACCAGAGTCTCTGGGTTCACGCCCAGGCTCTGTCGCAGCCKGCCGCGACCGGGAGGTCCTTGTGGCGTCGTCCGGGTTAGGGAGGGTTTGGCCGGTAGGGATGTCCTTGTCTCATCGTGCTCCAGCAACTCCTGTGGCGGGCCGGGTGCAGTTGGCACTAACCAAGGGGGCCAGGTGCACGGTGTTTCCTCAGACACATTGGTGCGGCTGGCTTCCGAGTTGGAGGCGCTCTGTGTTAAGAAGCAGTGCGGCTTGGTTGGGTTGTGCTTCGGAGGACGCCAGGCTTTCGACCTTCGTCTCTCCCGAGCCCGTACGGGAGTTGTAGTGATGAGACAAGATAGTAATTACTAGCGATTGGATACGTTGAAAAGGGGGTAAAATTTAGGGGGTTAGAAAGAATGGTCCCCCTACAGGTACAGCAAACACTATGTTGGTTTGACATGAACAATGCTCCTTCTTTTAAAGCCTGAATTACTGTGACAGTAATTTCAGTGGCTCTGAAAATACATTATATTGAGCATCTTATAGAATCGTTGAGTTGGTATATTATACTACTTACATGAATATTTTTATCAACTTCCAGTGCGTGTTTACTGTGAACACTGAGGCTGTATCAACAGTTTCTGACGTTGGTCAAGTAGGCAACTGTGGCTATATGATCACAATGTAGGCCTTCCAGAATGACCAACCATCAAAAACAATAGATAAAATACATGCATTAAACTTTTTAACATGGAAAAAGCTGTTATTGAAGACAAAAAGCTCTTTACCAGACTAGCTTTTCAAAGATATCTAGATATGTAAACGTTTAGAATTATTGTAGGAAGCAATCACTCGCGATTACTGACAACAAATTGTCTATAGCTGGGCTAATAACTCACTAACTAGCAAAGAACATGAACAGGATATGAGGATTGAGCTTTAATCTCAAAACAAACATCTTGGTTATTCTGCACCGGTCTATGTAGAGTATGGTTGAGTTATGCATGTCAATGTAATMGAATCCTACTCMGATGCGTTGTGCCTACAATAAAATATTTWGCATAGTTAGTTTTACATACTAAGTCTTGCATAGTTCGTTTTGTTTCGGGATGTTGCATTGAAAATTGCTAATATTGCGTTGATTCGATTACACAGTAAAGGGAAACGTTGATATTGTTAACGGGGAAAACTAGAAAGTTGAGTGAAGTTCAATCTCGTGCTTCTCTTCGCTGGCTGATATTTGTTCTGCATTGCAGTCTCCGGGAGCTGCGCGCAGTTTAGAAGAAACATTGCCTATGACCACATATATATAGTTCAGTAAATAAGCTCCCCAAAAATGCCATATTGTTCGATTTGGTATTGAAGCGTGAAAATTGGCATACTTGTATATTTTTTTACGTTGAACATTACCTGATAGTGCCATTTCAACAAGCCTCAGGTTGGCCTGTAGCTCTCCCTATAGATCAATAGTGAAAATGCATTTGCCTGCTCTTACAGATCTACATGGTCCCAAATGTATGTGGACACATGCTCGTCGAATATCTCACTCCAAAATSATGGGCATTAATATGGAGTTGGTCTCCCCTTTGCTGCTATAAGAGCCGCCACTCTTCTGGGAAGACTTTCCACTAGATGTTGTAACATTGCTGCGGGGACTTGGTTCCATTCAGCCACGAGCATTAGTGAGGTCGGGCACTGATGTTGAACGATTAGGCCTGGCTCGCAGTCGGTGTTCCAATTCATCCAAAAGGTGTTCGATGTGGTTGAGGTCAGGGTTCTGTACATGCCAATCAAGTTCTTCCACACCGATCTTGACAAACTATTTCTAATGGACCACGCTTTGTGCACGGGGGCATTGTCATGCTGAAACAGGAAAGGGCCTTCCCCAAATTGTTGCTACAAAGTTGGAAGCACAGAATCGTCTAGAATGTCATTGTATGCTGTAGTGTTACGATTTCCCTTCACTGGAACTAAGGAGCCTAGTTCGAACCATGAAAAACAGCCCCAGACCATTATTCTTCCTCCACCAAACTTTACAGTTGGCACTATGCATTCATGCAGGTAGCGTTCTCCTGGTATCTACCAAACCCAGATTCGTCCGTCGGACTGGCAGATGGTGAAACGTGATTCATCACTCCAGTGAACGCGTTTCCACTGCTCCAGAGTCCAGTTGTAGYGAGCTTTATACCACTTCAGCCGATACTTGGCATTGCACATGGTGATCTTAGGCTTGTGTGTGGCTGCTCGCCCATGGAAACCCATTTCATGAACGTCCCAACGAACAGTTATTGTGCTGTCATTGCTTATAGAAGCAGTTTGGAACTCGGTAGTGAGTGTTGCAAATGAGGACAGATGATTTTTACGAGCTTCGTGCTTCAGCACTCGGTGGTCCTGTTCTGTGAGCTTCTGTGGCCTACTACTTCGCGGCTGAGCCGTTGTAGCTCTTAGACATTTCCACTTCACAATAACAGCACTTACAGTTGACCGGGGCAGTTCTAGCAAGGCAGAAATTTGACGAACTGACTTGTTGGAAAGGTAGCATCCTATGACGGTGCCATGCTGAAAGTCACTTAGCTCTTCAGTACGGGCCATTCTAATGCCAATGTTTGTCTATAGAGATTGCATGGATGTGTGACTGATTGTATACACCTGTCAGCAGCAGGTGTGTCTGAAATAGCCAAATCCACTAATTCGAAGGGTTGTCCACATACTTTTGGCCATGTAGTGTAGATCCAATTTGTAAGTCGCTCTGGATAAGAGCGTCTGCTAAATGACTTAAATGTAAATGTAAAATTAAAATGTTTGTATTGGTTTGGGGAACAACCAAACCCACATGGTCTTTGCGTTTACCTTGATGATCGCAACAATGATGAAAAGCAAGTATTAAATACAAAATTACTTTTTACACTCCAAAAAAGGTATATACATCATCCCTGAAGTCTACTGGTTACAATGATATATAATATATTATATACTGTGTCACTTTGAGGAMATTTAACAGGAAATATGTCACGTACACATCACTATAGATAAAATCCCTTTAGGAATGCATTATATCCAGCAGGGAGATACAGTACCAGTCAAAAATTTGGACACACCTGGTGCCACATCGCAGCAGACCGGGAGAGGCGGCACACAATTGGCCCAGCGTCATTCGGGTTAGGGGAGGGTTTGGCCGACTTGGTTGTCCTTGTCCCATCGCGGTCTAGTGACTCCTGCGGCGGGCTGGGCGCAATGCACGCTGACACGGTCGCCAGGTGTACRGTGTTTCCTATGACACATTGGTGCTGCTGGCTTCCGGGTTAAACGAACATTGTGTCAAGAAGCAGTTTGGCTTGGCGGGGTAATGTTTCGGAGGATGCATGGCTCTCGACCTTCGCCTCTCCCACGTCCGTAAGACTGTAAATACCAATTGGATATCACAAAATGTGGGATTTATTTGGGGGGGACACACCTACTCATTCAAGGGTTTTTCTTTATTTTTACTATTTTCTACATTGTAGAATWATAGTGAAGACACCAAAACTATGAAATAACACATGGAATCATGTAGTAACCAAAAAAGTGTTAAACAAATCAAAATATGTTTTCTATTTGAGATTCTTCAAAGTACACACCATTTGCTTTGATGACGGTTTTGCACAYTCTTGGCATTCTCTAAACCTGCTTCATGATGAATGCTTTTCCAACAGTCTTGAAGGAGTTCCCACATATGCTGAGCACTTGTTGGCACTTGTACGGTCCAACTCATCCCAAACCATCTCAAATGGGTTGAGGTCGGGTGATTGTGGAGGCCAGGTCATCTGATGCAGCACTCCATCACTCTCCTTCTTGGTCAAATAGCCCTTACCCAGCTTGGAGGTGTGTTTTGGGTCATTGTCCTGTTGAAAAATAAATGATAGTCACACTAAGCACAAACCAGATGGGATGGMGTATCGCTGCAGAATGCTGTGGTAGCCATACTGGTTAGTGTGTCTTGAATTCGAAATAAATCACTGACATTGTCACCAGCAAAGCACCTCCACACCATCACACCTCCTCCTCCATGCTTCACGGTGGGAACCACACATCCATTCACCTACTCTGCGTTTCACACAGACATGTTAGAACCAAAAATCACAAATTTGGCCTAATCAGACCAAAGGACAGATTTCCACCGGTCTAATGTCCATTGCTCGTGTTTCTTGGTCCAAGCAAGTCTCTTCTTCTTATTGGTGTCCTTTAGTAGTGATTTATTTGCAGCAATTCAACCACAAAGGCCTGATTCACGCAGTCTCCTCTGAACAGTTGATGTTGAGATGTTTCTGACCTCTGTGTAGTATTTATTTGGGCTGCAATCTCTTCTGCAGTTAACTCTAATGAACTTATCCTCTGCAGCAGAGGTAAGGCTGGGTCTTCCTTTCCTGTGGCGGTCCTCATGAGAGCCAGTTTCATCATAGAGCTTGATGCTTTTTGAGACTGCACTTGAAGAAACATTCAAAGTTCTTGAAATGTTCCGCATTGACTGACCTTCATGTCTTACAGTAATGATGGACTGTTGTTTCTCTTTGCTTCTTTCAGCTGTTCTTGCCGTAATATGGACTTGGTCTTTTACCAAATAGGGCTATCTTCTGTATACCACCCCTACCTTGTCACAACACAACTGATTGGCTAAAGCGCATTAAGAAGGAAAGAAATTCAACAAATTAACTTTTAACAAGGCACACCTGTTAATTGAAATGCATTCCAGCTGACTACCTCATGAAGCTGGTTGAGAGAATGCTAAGTGTGTRCAAAGCTGTCATTAAGGCAAAGGGTGGATACTTTGATTTGTTTAACACTTTTTTGTTACTACATGATTCCATTTGTGTTATTTCATAGTTTTGATATCTTCATTATTAGTCTACAATGTATAAAATAGTAAAAATAAATTAAAACCCTTGAATGAGTAGATGTGTCCAAACTTTTGACTGGTACTGTAAGTAACCCATTTGAACAAAATTCCTTTATGATGACACAACGTGTCTAAGTATAGTAACAATGCAGATTTAATCTATTACACTGTAGGGTAGCTGTTTTCCAATATGGCCAGCAACCAGTTCCATGGCACCAAATAGGACAGGATTCACATGGCTGTATTTCCATAAATAATTGCTATATAATGCCCAATGACTGCTTAAATGTTTGAGGTGGTGTGGAGAGATATGGCATATATAATTATGTGTCCTTAAAAAAAAAAGTGGAAAGTGGTGAGAAAGTGCTCTAACCGGATTACGTATGTAAAACAAAATTTAAACTAGAGTGAAATCATTGACAAAAAATGTCAATGATTTCACTCTAGTTTAAGTTTTGTTTTACATTCAAACCCTTAAACATTTTCTTTAATGTTATCTGAAGTCTACTGGTTACAATGATAGATAATATTACATACTCTGTAACTTTTAAGGAATGGGACAGCAAACCTGTCCAGTATATGTCACTATAGGTAAACTCCCATAGGAATGCATTATAATCCAGCAGGGAGATAAGTAACCCAGGGCAGATAAAACTCACCTCTCACTAAATCCAATAGTTTACTATCGCCATCTACCGGCCGTAATTAATCCCTACCACATGAATGTGAACTCCTATTCTTTCCTAGATCCCTTTCATCCTTTTCTTTCCTCCTATCCAAGCTCCCTTTCGTTCCTCCTTTCCTAGCTTCCTTTCTTACTTCATTTAATATTTTCCAAGCTTCCTTTCATTGCATCCTATGATAGCACCCTTTCCTTTCCTCCCCTCCCCAACAGTGCTTTCCTAGCTCACTTTCTCCCTTTCCTTTCCAAGGTCACCTTATATTTTTTCCTAGCTCCTTTTCTTCCTTTCTTAGCTTCTTTTCCTATCTTCATTCCTCATTTCCTTTCTTCCTATACGTTCTAAGCTTCCCTTCCTTGAACCCTTTCCTTCCCTAGCTTCCTTTCCTCCTTTCCTAGCTCCCTTTAATTTCCTCCTTTCCATTCCTCCTATCCTCCTTTCCATTCCTCCTATTCTACTTTCCCATTCCTCCTATCCTTTCTGGGATTTGTTTTCTTTCCTCCTTTTCTTTCCTAGCTCCCTTTTCTTCCCTCCTTTTCTAGATCCCTTTCCTTCTTTCCTCTCTAGCTCCATTTTTGCCTTTCCTTTCCTAATTTCCTTTCCTTCCAAATGTTAACTGTCAAGGCTAAGGAGAAGAACCAGATGCAGACAGTTTCGAAGTAACAAAAGTTTATTACAAAAACAGGGGGGCAGGCCAACGACAGGTCAAGGGCAGGCAGAGGTCAGTAGTTCAGAGCAGAGTCCGAAAGGTACAGAACAGCAGGCAGGCTCAGGGAAGGCAGGCTCAGGKAAGGCAGAATGGTCAAAACCCAGGAAAGCTTGAAAACAGGAACTAACGACAGACAGGAGCACAGGAAAAGCCGCTGGTATGCTTGAAGAAATAAAACAAACTGGCAACAAACATACATAGAACACAGGTATAAATACACTGGGGATAATGAGGAAGATGGGCGACACCTGGAGGGGGGTGGAGATAAGCACAAAGACAGGTGAAACAGATCAGGGTGTGATGTTGTCACRCCCTGACCGTAGATTGCTTTGTATGTTTCTATTTTTTGTTTGGTCAGGGTGTGATGTGGGTGGGCATTCTATGTTTGTATGTCTAGGTTTTGTATTTCTATGTTTTGGCCGGGTATGGTTCTTAATCAGGGACAGCTGTCTTTCATTGTCTCTGATTGAGAACCATACTTAGGTAGCCTGTTTTCCCACTGTTAGTTGTGGGTGGTTATTTTCTGTTTAGTGTTGGTTGCACCTTGCAGAACTGTTTCGGCTATTCTTTTTTTGTTATTTTGTATTCAGTGTTCAGTCAGTTAAGCGAATAAAGATGAACACGTACCCCGCTGCATTTTGGTCTGACGATTCCTCTTCTTCTTCCGATGAATGCCGTGACAGAACCACCCACCACAAACGGACCAAGCAGCGGGGTAACAGGGAGCAGAGGTTGATGGACTCCTAGACACTGGAGGAAATATTGGACGGCAAGGGACCCTGGGCACAGCCAGGAGAGTATCGCCATCCGAAAGAGGAGCTGGAGGCAGCTAGAGCGGAGCGGCGACACTATGAGGAATTGGCTCGAGGTAACGTGCACGAGAGGCAGCCGCAGAATTGGGAGGGGGCACACGGGCAATTTGGCGGAGTCAGGTAGGAGACCTGAGCCAACTCCCCGTGCTTACTGTGGCGAGAGAGTGACCGGGCAGGCACCGTGTTATGCGGTGAAGCGCACGGTGTCCCCAGTGCGCACGCATAGCCCGGTGCGCTACATCGCAGCTCCTCGAATCAGCCGGGCTAGAGTGGGCATCGAGCCAGGAGGGATGATGCCGGCTCAGCGCATCTGGCCTCCAGTGCGTCTCCTCGGCCCGGGTTATCCTGCGCCAGCTCTGCGCACTGTGTCTCCAGTGCGTCTGCACAGCCCAGTGCGTCCTGTGCCTGCTTCTCCGCTATGTCGCAGGGCCAAAAGCAGCCGATACATCCAGACGGGTTGATGCTAGGCTCTTTGCTCGAGACCTCCAGTGCGCCGTCCCCCTCCACGCCCCGTGTATCCGGTGCTTCGGCCAAGGACAAGGCCTCCTGCATGTCTCCCCAGCCCTGGCGAGTCCTGTGCCTGTGCTAAGCCCTAACCCTCCTGCATGTCTCCCCAGCCTGCATAGTCCTGTGTGCCTGCTCCCAGAGCAGTGCCTGTGTGTCTCTCCACTCCAGTGATGATCCATGGCCTCCAGAGACCAGCACCCTGCACGTGATGATCCATTGGCAACCGATAGCTCTCCAGTGCTGATGCCATGCGCAGAAGCCTCCAGTGATGATCCATGGCCATACGTAACCTCCAGTGATGCACTGGCCACACCTCTCGTTGTGCACCGAAGCCTCCCAGTGAATGCATCCATGGGCCGAAGCCTCCAGTGATGATCGCATGGCAGATAGCATCCAGTATGATCCATGGCAAGAAGGCTCCAGTGATGATCCATGGCAGCGAAGCTCCATATCCATGAATAACTCCAATGTGTCCATGGCACGAGCACTCAGTGGATGTATCCATGGCAAGCCATGATGCCTATCCAAGCTTTCATGATTCCATTGGCACGAAGCCTCTCGAGTCATCGATCCATGCAACTCCAGTGATGATCATGGCACGAGCCCCTCCAAGGACCATGCCCGGTTGAAGCGGATGGCACTCTGAGGAGCCTTTCCACTGCCGACGCCTTCAAGCGCTAGCGCCATCCTAGAGCCAAGAGCCTCGTCCGGAGCCTCCAGCGTCGCCCTCTAGGCCGGAGCCTCCAGCGTCGCCCTCTAGCCGGAGCCTCCAGCGTCGCCCTCTAGTCCGGAGCCTCAGAGACGCCCTCTAGTCGGAGCCTCAGAGACGCCCTCTAATCCGGAAGCCTCTAGCGTCTCCTCCTGTCCCGGAGCTGCCAGAGTCTCCCTCCTGTCCGGAGCTGCCAGAGTCTCCCTCCTGTCCGGAGCTGCCAGAGTTCGCCCTCCTGTCCGGCAGCTGCTAGAGTCTCCTCCCTGTCAGAGCTGCCAGAGCCGCCCCCCGTCAGTCCGGAGGTGCCACTCACTCCGACCCTCCTCGACCATCACGTCCAGTTTGCGTCTCTATGTCTCGGGGTCGGCGGTGAGGGTTCCCGCTCCAGAGGCATTACTAAAGTGGGCCAAGCCAGAAGTGGAGCCGGTGTCCACGTCCTCTCCTCATCAAGACCGCCTCCGCCGGTAAGTAGATCTCACCCAGACCCTCCCTATAGGTTCAGGTTTTGCGGCCGGAGTCCGCACCTTTGGGGGGGGGGGCTGTGGTAGTCACGCCTCTGACTGTCGATAGCTTTTAATGTTTTCTATTTTCTTGTTTTGGTCGGGCTTACTCTTTTACCTCTCGTCTTCTCTCTATCATTCTCTTGATTTAGTATTGTGGGGCATTCGCATGTTATGTATATGAATGTCCTGTATTTCTATTCTTCTATATTCCAAACTACATGTTTTTAATGCGGATCTCTGAGAGCCTCAAAGACTGAGTGGCGTGCAAGACATTTTGACCTACCCTATACATTATTTTCGTCAGACACTCTTTCTTCCTGATCGGAAGCACGAGACATAGAAGCCACTGACAAACAGTGCTGTGTATGTTCGACAACGGTAACATGGCTGAAATAATTACTCTTTGTGTTCCAGCCATTCGTCAATTACCTTCTCACACCGAGGCTAAGACAGTTCAGGACTGGTATATTTTCGACGGATATTCGCCTTGGTTTTCCTTACGTCCTACCAACAGCAGTTGGGCAAGACCTGTCAACTTTGTGACAAAATCATCATTTTTCACCAATGTCAATAGCTCCTATTAAAACTACTCCAACACTTTCAAAACTCGGTTGTAGCTACCCGATGCTTAGTAACACCACATTGCACACCCTTTAGCTTTGTCTCATTTTCATCCTCACATGGTTTTTATTCATGAATTTTTCCTAAACTGTAGAATTCAATCGGTGCTCCTTGGTCATGTGCACCTAGTGACTTTTAGAACATAGGTTCCCAAATGTTCCACTGACTTACCGCTGTTTCTTATATTGTGGCACACTCTTCGTTATGGTCCGCGTTTTTCTCTCACATGGTCTCTCCACTCATTTTTTTCTTCCTTTGTAATCTTGTCCCTACCTAGCTCCTGGTCGATGTGACCCTCTGGTTACTGTCACACCATTGTTCCATTACACTGTTACTCTCTCCTCATGTCGCGGGCCTTATCTACTTTTCTTTGCATACTTACCCTTGTAGTTCCTTATCCATTTTTCATCTTCACGTGTTCTCTTGATCCTAGGCTTCTACATGGATTCTTTCAACCACTCTAATAGTATTATTTTTCAATCAGCCTTCTTCCCGTTGGTTGCCTCGTTGACCTTGTGACTTCCATAACTCGCTTCTTCATAAAATGTTCCACTCTGTAAGCAGTCGGTCCATCGCCTTTATTGCACACCCCTTTGCAGATTACCAAATCCACTATTGATTATCTCCATGGACTTACGTCAGAGATTTTTACAAATGTAATTCGAATTTCAAATAGTACGTCTTTAATCATATCGCACCTAAAAGAGGTGACTTCAAATACGAAAGCGTTCAGGAATGTCTAGCTCAGCTCGCGATCTAATCCACTACTTTGCCAACCGTCTTGTATTTGCCTGTTACCACTTATCGACTCTCACAAGATTTAGCTACAAATTAATGTTTGTCTCAAAATGTAGAATTCTGACTAGCTCCCTTGGTCATGTACTCTCGCTCACTTTCAAACAAGTAGGTTCAGAATGTCCTAACACTCCGTGGGCCTACACATTGAACATCACCATAAATAGCTTTATCGCATTCTGGTACCTCAACATGAATCTTGACCCATGTTATCTTTTCCAAATATGAGTGTTAGTCAAGAGTTGTCAATAGCTCTCTTGAGGCATGTTGACCTTGGCGGTGCTTCCACCAAAACGTTTCCCCTCCTCCACCCGGGCCCTCTTATTGCAAATCTGTTAGCTGCTTCACAGTCCCTTGCCATCTCTACGAAGATTTATTCAAAATAATTTTCAGAAATGCTAGAACTCTTCAAGAACGACATCCTTTGTCGGAATCGCTGAACGAACTATGTTCGCTGACCTACCCTTTTGCACTTCACTCGACTTTTGTCGTTTGAAAAATTTAAAATGTGACTGTACTGTAAAAAATCACGCATGGTGTAACGTACCATCTTATTCATAACTTTTCAAATATTGCATAATAGACTGTCCCTACCTAACCTGTTGTAACTGTTATTTTGTTATGTCGATTATGCATACTCAGGGTCGTGAGATTGGGTGAGGCAAAGGCTATTGTGTGTTTTCTATCGTGGTTTGTGTGACGCGGGTCTTGGCTTTCCTGTAATTTCAGTCATACTGCGCGTGTTTGCGTGTTATACTACCGCCATTAATTCGAGAATCTATATGACATGATAGTTTTTTTAGCTCAAATCTGTATTGATTGTAGAATCTGGATTTGTCGCTTGTGCTGTTTTGTGTGCACACACTGCATTTACATCGAGTCGCTTGCTCTTGCGTGTTCTCTCAGATTGTCCCATTTGCTCAGGTTGCCGTCTCTCATTTTCTCCTTGCTTTTCATTTCGAGGTTGCTTTCGTTTCTGTAAAATACGTGGTGGGCTTCTAAGTGTTTGTATGTCTAGTTTTTTAGTGAGTTTCTTAGGTGAGTTGCGGAAGTGGTTAGGTCTGTCTAGTTCGTGTTGTTATTTTGTTTATTATAGTCCAAGTGCCTATTTACGTTGCGTGTCTTTCGTCTTACTAAATAATAGTCATTAGTATTTTCATCACCCGCTGAGTCGCTACTGTTTCTACTCAGGTACACGAAAGAGGAGTGCTCGTTTCCAAGTCGAATAGCCAGTTGGGCTGTCAATTTACACACCCAAGAAGCATGCAGTGGATATACACCCATATTGCATAACCTCTAGTTATGTATCTTCTATATTGTTGTACATTAAAATTAGTTTGACAATTAAGGGGTACAGTCCAGTGTTGTGTTTACCCTTTTCTTTCATATTTCTCTACAATAATTGGTAGTTCTAAGTACTTATTTTCCCAGTTTTTTATTTTTCCACAGTATTTAACAGCGGTACACAATAGGAGAGAGACAGATAATATATCCTTTCGTTGTTAATATCAACCATAAAGGAAAAKGGCAAAGTACGAGAGTCATGTTATTAATTGTCCAAAGCAGGGATGGAGAGTGAGCTGGTGAGGTAGGCTGCAGTGGGTTTGCTGGTCAATACATATACTGAACATGTAACCACAGTAATGGTGGCCAGTAAATCAATRAATAAAAATATAATATTGACAAATTAAACAAATTGTAGACCTTTAATCTTTTCCAACATGTCAACAGACACTTAACTTCAATTAAGTACGAAACATTTCACCGTGTTAACTTTCTCTTTATCCCTGGTTGATGTACATGTCCGAGCCTCTTCAGTGTGGATGGGGTATAGCATACATTTTCAACAACAAAGACTGCACTTCCAGTTTGTGTTCTTTACTCTGTTGAACTATTTTATCTTCATTCCTAGGCACAGCACATGGAACCTCAGTTGGCATGCAACACATTCAATCAAAACAAAACAAAGTGTAACACGTTACAAATAATATCAAATATCAATGCAGTGTGACGAATTAGCCGTCCATTGTGTTATATCATAAATTGTCTTACATGCCGTCACTGTTGTCAAAAGATTCTAAACATGTTAAATAAAGTTACTAACCCAGTCAGTCTTTGGGTCACATCCAGGTTCTTTATCAGTGGCACACATGAAGCAGTTGTTGGCATTGTTGAACTCTGAAATCATAGGCATGAACTGAACATATGGCTGTCCCACACAACTACATAAAAATAAAGAATTTACATTTACTTTGAATTAAATGTCATTACATACCAGACATTTTTAGTATATCCTCAGCCATTTCTTTTCGCAGTTGCTCCATGTGTTTTTGAAGGTTCCATATCAATTTGGGAGGGGATGTTGGGGAAGTTCTGTGCAACTTCCTTGGCCATCTACACCAAAKAAATAAAATAGAGTTTTTTACCTAATTGTCACATAACAGCTAACCATTCATTATTGAAAATATACCTATCAAACCTGCATTACAAAGACCCCACAGCTGAAGGTGTCCTGCTGCATGGTGTGAGTTATTTCCCCTCCTTTGCCCTTTATGTCCGCTCAGTCATCTTTTCCATGGCAGGATCTTCTCATTTTGAAGTATTCTCWTTTTTATGYAAAAATAATGGAATTATGAATAGTTATAGGCAAATGAATACACAAGCCAAATGTGTATGTTGTTTTCCTTATCACTATAATCTAGTAGTAAGTTATTAGTAGAGGTAATTTCCTTTATGCCCCATTCTACACACAGCCTAAATTGTAAGCACTGAACCAT
>NC_036856.1:28465975-28477644 GCF_002910315.2 Salvelinus sp. IW2-2015
AGATTAGGGAGGTAAGGCAATAAATAGGCCGTAGTGGCGAAATAATAACAATTTCGTAAATAAACACTGGAGTGAGATGTGCAGAAGATGAATGTGCAAGTAGAGATACCGTGGTGCAAAGGGGAATTTTTTTAATTTATTTATAAATAACAATATGGGGATGAGGTAGTTGGATGCGCTATTTACAGATGGGCTACGTACAGGTGCAATGATCTGTAAGCTGCTCTGACAGCTGATGCTTAAAGATAGTGAGGGAGAAATGAGTCTCCAGCTTCAGTGATTTTTGCAATTCATTCMAGTCATTGGCAGCAGAGAACTGGAAGGAAAGGCGGCAAAAGAAGGAATTGGCTTTGGAGGTGACCAGTGAAATATACCCCTGCTGGAGCGAGTGCTACAGGTGGGTGCTGCTATGGTGACCAGTGAGCTGAGATAAGGCGGGGCTTTACCTAGCAAGGACTTATAGATGACCTGGAGCCAGTGGGTTTGGCGACGAATATGAAGCAAGGGCCAGCCAACGAGAGCATACAGGTCGCAGTGGTGGGTAGTATATGGGGCTTTGTTGATGAAACGGATGGCACTGTGATAGACTACATCCAATTTGCTGAGTAGAGTGTTGGAGGCTATTTTGTAAATGACATCGCCAAAGTCAAGGATCGTCAGTTTTACGGGGGTATGTTTGGCAGCATGACTGAAGGATGCTTTGTTGCGAAATAGGAATCMGATTCTAGATTTAATTTAGGATTGGAGATGCTTAATATGAGTCTGGAAGGAGAGTTTACAGTCTAATCAGACACTTAGGTATTTGTAGTTGTCCACATAATCTAAGTCAGAACCRTCCAGAGTAGTGATGYTGTGCGGGTGGGCAGATGCGGGCAGCGATCGGTTGAAGAGCATGCATTTAGTTTTAATTGCATTGAAGAGCAGTTGGAGGCCACGGAAGGAGAGTTGTATGGCATTGAAGCTCGTTTGGAGGTTAGTTAACACAGTGTCCAAAGAAGGGCCAGAAGTATACAGAATGTTGTCATTTGCGTACAGGTGGATCAGAGAATCACCAGCCGCAAGAGCTACATCATTGATGTATACAGAGAAGAGAGTCGGCCCGAGAATTGAACCCTGTGGCATCCCCATAGAGACGGGCAAAGGTCCGGACAACAGGCCCTCCCATTTCACACTGAACTCTATCTGAGAAGTAGTTGGTGAACCAGGCGAGACAGTCATTTGAGAAACCAAGGCTGTTCAGTCTGCCGATAAGAATGCTGTGATTGACAGAGTCAAATGCCTTGGCCAGGTCGATGGACATGGCTGCACAGTATTGTCTTTTGTCGATGGCAATTATGATATCGTTTAAGACCTTGAGCGTGGCTGAGGTGCACGCATGACCACCTTGGAAACCAGATTGCATAGCGGAGAAGGTATGGTGGGATTCGAAATGGTCGGTGATCTGTTTGTTAACTTGGCTTTTGAAGACCTTAGAAAGGCAGGGTAGGATAGATATAGGTCTGTAACAGTTTGAGTCTAGAGTGTCTCCCCCTTTGAAGAGGGCGATGACCGCGGCAGCTTTCCAATCTTTGGGATCTCAGACAATACGAAAGAGGGCTTGAACAGGCTAGTATAGGGGTTGCAACAATTGCAAGCGGATCATTTTAGAAAGAGAGGGTCCGATTGTCTCGCCCAGACTGATTTGTAGGGGTCCAGATTTGCAAGCTTCTTTCAGAACATCAAGGTATCTGGATTTGGGGTGAAGGGAAATAACAGGGGAGGTTGGGCAAGTTGCTTTGTGGGGGGTGCAGACGCTGTTGACCGGGGTAGGGTAGCCAGGGTGGAACCAAGCCCAGCCTTAGAAAAATGCTTATTGAAATTCTCGATAACCGTAGCTTACGGTGGTGCAGTGGTTTTCCAAGCCTCAGTGCAGTGGGCAGCTGGGAGGAGGTGCTCTTATGCCTCATGGACTTTACAGTGTCCCAGAATTTTTGGAGTTTTGGTGCTACAGGATGTAAATTTCTGTTTGAACCAGCTAGCCTAGCTTTCCTAACTGCCTGTTGTATATTGGCTTTCCTAACTTCACTGAAAAGTTGCATATCGCGGGGGCATATTCGATGCTAATGCAGTACGCCACAGGATGTTTTTTGTGCTGGTCAAGGCGTCAGGTCTGGAGTGAACCAAGGTTTATATCTGTTCCTGGTTCTACTTTTTTGAATGGGGCATGCTTATTTAGAGATGGTGAGGAAGCACCTTTTAAAGAATAACCAGGCCATCCGCCTACCTGACGGAATGAGGTCAATATCTTTCCAGGATACCCAGGCCAGGTCGATTAGAAAGGCCTGCTCGCTGAAGTGTTTTAGGGAGCGTTTGACTGTGATGAGGGGTGGTTGTTTGACCGCGGACCCATTACTGACGCAGGCAATGAGGCAGTGATCGCTGAGATCCTGGTTGAAGACGTTAGAGGTGCATTTAGAGGACAGGTTGGTCAGGATGATATCTATGAGGGTGCCCGAGTTTACGGATTTGGGGTTGTGCCTGGTAGGTTCCATGATAATTTGGGTGAGATTGAGCGCATCTAGCTTAGATTGTAGGACGGCCGAGGTGTTAAGCATGTCCCAGTTTAGGTCACCTAACATTACAAACTGAAGATAAATGGGGGGCAATTCATTCACATATGGTGTCCAGAGTGCAGCTGGGGTCTGAGGGGGGTCTGTAACAAGCGGCAACAGTGAGAGACTTATTTCTGGAAAGGTGTATTTTTMAAAGTAGAAGCTCGAACTGTTTGGGCACAGACCTGGATAGCATAACAGAACTCTGCAGGCTCTCTGCAGTAGATTGCAACTCCACCCCCTTTGGCAGTTCTGTCTTGGCGGAAAATGTATACACATATATAAAGGCATTTTTCAGCTATGATTTTACCACTCAGAATCCAGAATGGATATGACAATGGGGCCAGCACAGGATGTAATACACCCTTACAACAATCTACTTTTTGTTCTTCTTGACTTGTTATCTGGTAAACTGCTACTATGTGTCAAGAAAAGAGCCCCAATTAGGGGTTAGTGTACTCCAGTAAAAAAGGGCTGGTTTAGATTAAAAACTATTGCCCTGTGTCCCCGTTCATAGGGGCATGAGAGACTAGTCAGTGGTAGAATTGAGTTGGCACTTTATTGGCCCAAACACCCATAGACCCACAAGGTTGAGGTTACTCATGGACAGTAATTAGAAATACATTTTTTTTGCATTGATGCATTGTGTCTTCTAACTGTCCAAGAATAGGATCCAAAGTGTTAGGAAGTATTTGTTCCCATAAATACAAAGGAGGATGTCTCTCCTCATACCTCTGGCACTTTAGTCAGACTGCCAGACTGTGCACCACAGAGCCAATCAGGAGAGAATACATACAGGTCAATGGTGCCAATTGAAAGTCAAGGGGTGTGTCTGTGCCTTTTGGATTACTCTCTCTTTACAGAGAACCCCTGTGGTTCAAGTCAAGAGCTACCCTTCCCCTTTCAGTCTGCTCTGCGCATGTCTGAAAGTGACAGAGGCAGCAGCCAAGAGAGTTTTTCACAGTATGTCATAAAAAAGTATTACACTTATGAATGTATGTTAAATGCTAATATGTATTAGATCCAGTACAGGAATAACTAAGACCTGAATTTGAATGCAGCGTGTTCCGATTCCTCCTTCTCTTTCTGTTGTCGTGGAAAATTGCAAGATTATGTTATAATGCTTGTATTGCATTATAATGGTTGTTTTATTCGACAGAATAGAGTATTCTGTTAACTATTGCGTGTGTGGTCCACTGAGGATGGGCCTCTATGAGATAGCACTGACAGAGGAGATTTACGATGTCTTTGGGTGATAAAACCTAAAGAGCATGAAGTAATGTTTGTGTGCTATGAAGTACCAGGAATGAGATTAGAACCTCGTCTTAGGGACCAAACTGAACGATAATTTATAGCGAATGCTATCTGGCTATGGGATACTCCTCTCTATGTTATGCAAACTGCGTTCTAATACTCAACGTAGAAGGATTTGTCTTAATGTACAGTATATGAAAGTGATGCTAATAAAAGGATTCTTTCACGTTATCAAGCTCACAGTGACTTACAAATCACTGCCTATTACTGTGATTAAAAAGAGCATATGAAACAGTGTTTTTCATGAGGCCTACCTGTGTGCCTTCCTTTAAGCACCTCTGTTTGAACACCTCTCCTGTCCTTGATCCATTCCACATACAGCCATTTGCAGATCTTTTCAGTGTCCATGTGAAAGATAGTTATTGCGAGGATGGAACATTTGTTGACTTATACGTTTAAAAAAAAAAACACCCATGTAAAATGAAGGCCTGCAAAGCTTACATATTTAAGTCTAATAGCATGAGATGAAAGTAGACAAACATCAGTGTGCAATATGAAGGTCAGTCAGTGGACATTCTGAACCTTGTTTGAGGTCAGTAGGTCACATGACCAATGAGCTATTGAAATTCTAAATTTTGAAAAATTCATGGAAAACCATGTGAGATGAAAATGGACAAACTAAAGGGTGTGCAATATAGAAGGGTATAGTCAGTGGACATACGGAACCTTGTTTGACGTCATTAGGTCACACGACCTAGGAGCTTTTGAAACTTTACATTTAGAAAAATTCATGTAAAATCTTGTGAGATGAAAATTGACAAACTAAAGGGTGTGCAATATAGAAGAGTAGTCAGTGGACATTCTGAACCTTGTTTGACGTAAGTATGTCACATGATCAAGGAGCTATTGAAATTTGAATGTAAAAGAAAGTTTGTACTTTGTTCACGSTCCCTAACTATTTCAACTTGGAATACAAGACGCTGCTCACATTTCCACATGTTTWTTAGCTTTGGAAAGCAAATTAATGTCTAAATAGTGAAAATAAGACCTGTGCAATGTTGTGCGCAATTTTTCCAACATCATGACACTTATTTGGAGTCTCTGGCTCAAGTGGTTTGAAAGCTATTGAGGTTTGAAAGCGCGAATATCCGTCGAATATCGAACTTGAAACTGTCTTAACCTCGGTTATTCTAACGAGCCCAACACGTAAATCGGCTAGTCCCCGCCCTGACCGCGTCAGTCAGTCAGTCAGTAGGCTACAGTCTTTGTGCATCACGAACAGACAGGAACATTGAACTAGCTTKCAGTCAGAAATAACGGAAAGCTGAGGACCACACCAGATCCACAAGGACATGATTGCCGCTGCTGCCCTAAAAAACACCCATCGACAAACCGCTATAGAATCTAGGCTGTCAGACAGATATCACTAGGGTAAGGCACATTTTGTTATTGTATTCTTACATGATTGATGATGAATGTACATGTTATTTTCATAGCGCATATTTCGTTACATTGTATTTGGGTTTAACTGTAAATTAGCCTACACATTGTTGCCATGTTTGCATAGCAATATAAATATACATTTTAACTTTGGCCTGTCTATAGCCCATGTAACCCGAGCCTCCTGCACTAGCTGACACTGCCTCTGAATAATGCTAATATTGAGTTAGGCATATGCCATGTACTGTATCTCAATTAGATTTAAACCCACACATAGGCTTTATTATTTTGTTTAAAGGCTAGAAATATGAAACGTGGTGGGAATTTCTCAAGTTTGGATAATGATATCACCTATTCCCTCATCCCCTCTTCCCAAAAAGGAAAGAAGATGAAAAATGTTTCTTAAATATTATTCTCCATATGAATAACTGGTTAGCAGTATGAGTGCCTATTTATGGAAGGCAGAGAATTCACACCATAGATTAGCCATATACTGTATACCCTAATACTAAACCCTTGAGTTTGTCAGTACCCTGTGGAGAGGGAATGGTTTATGTTTTATACATTTTTGGGGGGAGGGGGGTCATATTTATCTTAATCTTATCTAGAGATGCAATGTTGTTACCTTCTATTATGTGGTTTGAAGGTGAACTAAGAGAAGTTGGCTCTAAGGTTAGCCGATAGGCTCCGCATTTTGCAGTATGTAGTTGAAAAGTACTGGTAGTATATGATATTTGGGATTTTCATTGTACAAGTTATTAAAAGATGTCCCAAGTCACTTACATAAGTCTGACGTTATTGTTATCATTTAACACCTATTGTTACAATCCCCCCCTATTCTCTCAAAGTGATCCTGGAGTCTAATATTTTCTACATAGTTTTTCCATGGTCCTCCTAACTAATAAACCCATCTTGGACAGGATGTGTTATCCTTGGGACTGACTGGGGACTGGGTGTGATCTATCCAGACATCCATGTCTGTCCCAAATGGAACCCTATTCCCTATATATTGTATCCCGAGAGCACTCTGGTCAAAAGTAGTGCACTATATAGGGTATAGGGTGCCATTTGGGACACAGTCATAGTCTGTTTTGGGCAGGCCCAATAAGTCAGTGTTGGAGATTTGCAGAGTTTCCTGTCAGGAAGAGCCAGGCAAAGGATAAAACGCAGGCGGCCCAGACATCCAGGCCAGCTCACTGAGTTGACAAAGCAAACAACTTATCTAGGCTAGGGAGGAATAATTTTCAAAAAATTATCAAAGGCTATGTACAGTTTTTCCCACTGTAGTTGATTGGAGTTAAACCGATACAGATTGTTTACTAATGCCTTATACCCATTGGAACTTCATATACATTTGTATTATACAATATACACTGAGGATACAAAACATTAAGAACACCTGCTCTTTCCATGACATTGACTGACCAGGTGAAAGCTATGATCCCTTATTGATGTCACTTGTTAAATCCACTTMAATCAGTGTAGACCAGGTATTCCCAAACTGGGGTACAATGCCATCGGGGGAACACCAAATAAAAATGTGATTCACATTTTTTTTTAAACATTTTCAAACAGTACATTTATATTTTCCACCGGGGCTATACATTTGGGTGAGTGTTCAGCTAAATAACAACACAATGACAAATTGTAATGAATAYTCAGGGAGAAAAATGTGTAGATTCACRCGCAGAGCGCGGCAGGTGTTAATTTCACCTTCGCAGAAGGCAGGAATTGTGGTTACAGGTAGGCAATGATCATACACAGGTAGGCAAACAGGCAGGTGAATCAAAACTAGTACTAGTTCTCATTAACCTGTGGTGAGTTATTCACAATTTTTGATGAACATATAAGGTTTAAGATGGCTAAATAAAGAGCAAATTATTGATTATTATATTATTATTTGTGCCCTGGTCCTATAAGAGCTCTTTGTCACTTCCCACAAGCCGGGTTGTGAGAAAAACTCACACTGATTCTTATGTTTAATAGATGTATCRTAGAGTGTGTGTATGGCAGACTTACAATGATGACAAAAAAAMMAACATTTGAGAGTGCGCTGACCCCGGTGCTAGAGGGGGTACGCAGTTGGAGGTTGAATGTTTGAAGGGGTATAGGACTATAAAAAGTTTGGGAACCACTGGTGTAGATGAAGGGGAGGAGACAGGTTAAATAAGGAGTTTTAAGCTTTGAGACAATTGAGTCATGGACTGTGTTTGTGTGGCATTCAGAGGACATCCAGTCATCTTGATACAACTGTGGGAAGCATTGGTGTCAACATGGGCCAGCATCCCTGTGGAATGCTTTCGACACCTTGTAGAGTCCATGCCCCAACAAATTGAGGCTGTTCTGATTGTAAAAGGGGGGCAACTAAATATTAGGAAGGTGTTCCTAATGTTTGGTATACTCAGTATACATTTGCAATAATACAAGTTAAGTGTCATGTTAAAAATAATTGTATTGAACCTGAACTGTCTTCCATCCTTCATGTCGAGTTACATATACATGCATTATTTCCATATCTCAGGAACTCCTCAAGGAAACAATGTGTTCAATTGTATGAAGGACAATAGAGATGAAACTATAGGTCTAGTTTCCACAGTAAAATCAGTATATCTGTGACTTTGAGACAAAGTTTTAGGCTTTCCGACTCTGGTTAAAGATGGTTGTTTGTTTCTAGCACAGCGGTCTATCTAAACAGTGCAGCTGTGTTATTAAAAGTCTCACATATTTAGCTGTAGCTCTCTTGAGATATGTTTTGATAGACTATACACTTGTGTGGTTGTTTAGTGCTGAAGACTGTATATACATGAATTTAGAACAAAATGAAAACCATCGACAAACAAACACAGTCAAGTATATCTAACTTCTAGAATATGATACATCTATGAATTATTTAGTTGTGTCCTTATACATACTTATACACATACATATATTTATACGTAAGTAGCCTATATACATACTTATATCATGTAAATGTGACATTTTACAGAGTAACCTATACATGCCATCTAATGTAAATGCTTCCCACTGGGCACAGACGTCAGTTCAACGTCTAGTTTTGTTTTACATTTGATTCAGTTGTCAACTAACGTGAAGTCAAAATGAAATCAACAAAAAATGTTAACCATCTTATTAGGGTTGGGTGAAAGTTGGGTGAAAGTTGGGTGAAAAAAAGACAAAAATTCCTGATAATTCATTACCTTCATGATTTTTTGTAAATGTAATCAGTTTTGATTTAACCAGTTTGTGCCCAGTGGGTTACTATTCTGGTTGTATTGTTTAACATTTTTATTAATGTGCAAACAGAGTAGAATCATACTCATGCTTTGAGAAATAACTTTCCAAAATAAGAGATTATCATAGGAAAAACATATGACATCCTTTTGTCTTAATGTTGAAGAATGTTCCTCTGACTCAGATGTTGTTGATGAGTGAGAGAGAGAGAGAGAGAGAGAGAGAGAGAGAGAGAGAGAGAGAGAGAGAGAGAGACGCTTGTAAGGCCTTGATGATGCTACTAGCATGGCTCTATATATTATGTTATGATTCAGTTATCCATCCTAACAGGCAGATTGTTTAGTGTATGTCAGCTATGAAATTTTGATCTAGACCAACTGCCAAAATCATGCCTCGGTTTATTGTTGTACAGTCAAATCATTAACAGTATCACCAGTACGAATTGACACACATGTTCATGTACGGAGGTATAGGTGCAACATGGTTTCTTTTCATGTTTAACAGCATGACAGGAAGCAGAGTTTAATTCACCCAAACCCCACACATAAAGGAAACCTTATTATTCACAGTTCCAGCTAAATGTATTTGAATGTTAAACAAAAATGGCCATATTGGGGCCTGCTGTATTTTGGCAGCTATTTTGTTTGACAAACAAGAGACCGACTGGTTATACGGAAGGTGATGCTTACCGTTATGGATATGTTTCTGGAGTGTGATTGGGTTGTCAGTGTGAGTGTAGCCCTAATTAGTTCCAAGTATTGTCTTGTGAAGGCTAGCTACATTTCCCCCTACAATTCCCCCTGCGTGTTCAACTAGTCTGGAAGCTGGCCATGTTGAACATATACATTTAAATGGAGCTTCCAGGCTTTTTTTTCAACCAAAAGGCAGCCCTGCCACTTGGTTTGATAAAAAGCTAATGGATAGAGATGGAGAAATTAAAAAATTGAGCTTTGATTGTAAAGATTGGCACATAAAAGGACTAAATATATTTTGAAGCTATATATTGTTTATAAATACATTGTTTGCAAACAATCCCTAAATCTCTGTCTCAGCAGGAGCCATGATTCCTGTGACGGAGTTCCGGCAGTTCTCAGAGCAGGAGCCAGCATTCCGGGTTCTGAAGCCCTGGTGGGATGTGTTCACAGACTACCTCTCTGTGGTCATGCTAATGATCGGAGTGTTCGGATGCACCCTACAGGTTAGTGCACAGACTACCTCTCTGTCATCATGCTCATGATCTGAGTGTTCGGATGCACAGTACAAGGTCAGTATCTTCAAACCGCACAATATCTGCTTTCCCTGCCTCAGAGTGTCCAAAAGGCCTGACTATCTAATGAACAAGGTGCATACACATTATAACTTTATCTTGTAGCATAGTCCTATACCTAGTGGGGCAAAAGTGGTTGAATTGATGACATAATGAGAAATATGTTGTAGTTCACACAGTATGCCTTGTGTGCTGTGTCGTTAGGATGTTATAGCAGATATTAGCCTTTAAAGTAACTTGCTAATTCACTGCTCTGTAGATCTACTGTGTCCTGTCCTGTAGTCACAAACAGCCCAGTGTTGGGTTCATGTAAGCTGCACAGTATAGCGGGAGTTTACCAACGGAAAGGGGAAGACATTCCTGCACTCCACACATACACACATACACACACTCACACAGACACTGCGCACCAAAAATGTCTCCCCCGCCTGCCCACCACGTCTTCATAAACACATGGGCTTCATCCGAAATGGTACCCTATTCCCTATATACGTAGTACACTTCTTTTGTCCAGAGCCATCTGGAACACAGCCATGATTCCAGCGACCAGTGGCCTGTCACTTCCCTTCCCCTCACCACTCTGACCAGCTGCAGAGAGAGAGGGTGGAGCCCTCCCTTACGAAAAAAAACATGAATTTCACATGATCACATGTGAAGTGTTCCACAATCACATTTTGATCTGTTCACATGTGATTTTATGTGAAGTTAATGTTATAACATGTGACAACATGTGAAGCAAAATGTGATAATGAATCTACATGAAACTACTCGTGAATGTAAGGGCTGTGCTCTTCATCTCTCTGGACGAGGGAGGAGAGAATGATATCAGCAAAACGAGCATTCGGAAGTAAGCATCTTTCTTTGACTAATGAGATGCAGCACACAAAAACACTTTAAATATACAAAACAGAAAACGACGTTGACTGAAACTGAAAAAACTCTACATAAACTAACGTAAACTACGAAGACAGACGACATCAATACGACAGCCAAACAGTCCCTATGGTACATACATACACGAACAGGAGACAATACCAAACCCCAAACAGTAGAAACCCTCTAAATATTGACTCTTAATGAGAGAGAAGCAAAACCTGCCTCTATTAAGACATACAGGCAACACAACATAACTAGAAAGATAAATAGACTGCCACACCATGCCCTGACCTAAACACATACAAAAACACCTAAAAGGTCAGGACGTTAAGTGAAATCATGTTTTTCCACGTGAAATTGTAAGGATTAACCCGAGCCGCTACCTTCTCCTCTATAAACCCCTGTAGATTATAAGTAATTATTTTTTAGAAAAGCCCAAAACACCATTGACAGGAACTTGTTTATTGGGGTGAGAATATCCCGTGTTGTCCCTTGAACCAAGGGAAGGATCACTACAAAAATAATGACTATTTTGAAAAACTGCTTTCACAGTTTGTAAATAGTGGGTGATTTCCAAACACGACCCATCTGACGACCCTCATTAGTTTACATTGGTAGTTTACATGGTAAACTAAACCGCAACCTAGTCAAAGCAGACAGCACTGTCCCTAATTAATACATTTCCTGGCATTATGGGACTGTTTGTCTCAGTTTACAGTAGTGGAGGTAAACACTGGCTCTGCCAAAGGGACATTTTTAGCTTTACACACACAAGTGTAGCTACCTCATGTAGATGGACGGTAAGGGGAGGGTGAGAGAGAGTGAGAAGAGAGGAGAGAGGAGAGAAAAGAGAGAGGACAGAGAGAGAGAGACAGAGGAGGGAGAGAAAGTAAAAGAAGAGGAAGATAAGAGTGAGACAGAGAGTGAGAAAGAGAAGTGTGTGTGTGTGTGTGTGTGTGTGTGTGTGTGTGGTGTGTGTGTGTGTGTGTGTTGTGTGGTGTTGTGGTGTT
>NC_036856.1:28484118-28498359 GCF_002910315.2 Salvelinus sp. IW2-2015
TGAACAGAGGATTTGACGTGGCCGAACTCTTAAATCCCCAAAATGTGAAAATAAAACTATATGTCCACTTGTGAGAATGTGGGAAGAGTCCGTGGTCACTTAAAGGACAGTTATGTTGAGTGTATTTCATTTGGTGACCTCACTAAGGACATTAAATACACATAACTATATCTCTGAATGTGTACATTTCTCAATTATGGTGTTTGCATCTAATTCTTGTATAAAATGAATGAGTAAAGATGAAACTATTTGTGAAATTATGTAATGTGATGTTAACCCTTTAATGTGAGAGAATTGTATTCCCTTTAAAGTTTAACTAAGTCATTGGCCCGCTCCCGTGAGCACAGACATGATCTGGCGTCATGGAACAGCCCTTTCCTATTGTTAAGAATAAAACCCCCTCCTGAGGAAAGAAAGACTTTGATCTTCAGGGAAACGGTACTATTTCTGTCGGTCAATATTAATTTCTAAAGCAAGGGCATAGAGCCAGGAAGGTTAGAAATTAGAGGATAGATTTGTCAGTGCGGGTAGGCCACATGTGTATCTGTTTTTATGTATCGTGTCGCTTCGGTTATATAATGCTAGCAAAGTATGCTGAATTGGTTAATGTGAGACGTCGCTAGTAAAAAACCTTGTTCAATGCGGTATTGAATCTCTTGTGCTGTATAAGAATTGCAGTGGTTTCTGACGTAGCCAGTGGGTAACGTTAGCAATACATTTCTAGCGCTAGGATACAATCCAGATTCTTGAAGAAATTTGAAAAATAAACGTTTGGCCAAACGTGGGCTATTTCTGCCTCCCGCGTTTCAGAACCGGGTAGGATCAGTCATTATTAATTTCTCGAGCGAGGACAAAGAGCCAACCGATTTGAAATTGAGTAGATATTAGCTTGACTAATAATTATCTTTCTCTCTCGTGTTTCCAGGCGAGTAGAACACGGTGCATTTCGTTGTTTGCCGCGCATTCCGGTAAAAACATCGCGAAAATAATGCAGGGAAATGGTTTGAACGTAATGACGTTATAAGTAAAACCACCCTAGTTTGTGCTTGGAAGTGAGATTTCTGTACAAATAGGATTAGCTTAGCACGAGATGCTAAGCTAACAAAGGGAAAACATCATTTTATTTTTCCTGTGTCACGTTGAAATTCCTCTGCTTTGCGCGACGGAAGTCCCGCCCTTTGTACTTCCATTTGATTTCAGCTTTCTGCGAATGCTGGTGGTGAAGAATCGCCAGTACATTTCTTGTAAAAGAATTAGGTGACACCCAAACGTGGATCACTTTAAGATATCCAGCCAATCGCAATTGACTGGATATCGATGTCTGATTCAATATAACTAATATGTATAAATGCCAGATTTCCCTTTTCAGGTGGATCTTTTCAATAATATACAAATTGAGTGGTTTTCTAAAATGTCACAGCGCTCTCAGGTTAATTAAAGTTTAATTCCCAAATAGCCTATACAGGTTTAATTTATCATTAAAATAGATCAATCAGTAAAATCTGCTTTTGCAAAGCACATTCAATTAACCCCAGTACTGACGGAAATCCCGCGTCCAGCGGGAATCCCATGTGGCTTTGGCCTTAGGGATATGTGAAACTAGTGGTGAATGTACCCCAATATTTAAACTACTGTTTACACTTATGATAATCCAGACACTCAATTGATTGGATAACACTGTCTCAGTCAATTTAATAAGTTAAATTGTCGAACATACCTTAAGGTTCTTCCAATTAAATGAGACATTTGAAACTTTCCAATAGTAACCTAGATGAACCAACTTCCCAGGTTAATTCAAGTTTAATTCCCAGATAGCCTATCCATGTATGATTAATCATTATCATTGATTAATCAATACAATTTGCTTTTGCAAATTCATTCACGTCCAACTCCCACATTACTGGTACAGTACTGATGGTTCATTAACATCTATAAATAGATTAAAATTGTCTTTGCAACTTCCAACGTATTCCAAAACCAAACTTTGGAAAAATATGATTTTTTTCCCCTTTCAAATGTTCTAATAATGTGCAAGCTATCAGAGGGGGTAGTCCCCACTCGCCCGCTAATTAGTGAATCTCACCCATAAAATGTTTCATATCTGACCTCAGCAGCGATACCAACCCTAATTATGCCATTAGCGGAAAAACAGCAGACATGGCGAACAACGCTCTCCAAAATCAACCATCGGGCGCAGGCCTCGTAAAGGTTCTCTCCAGTCTAGCCCTAATATCTTGCCATCCGAGATTGGCATCGGTCCAATACCACAGTGCACTGCTGAAGCACGAGCAGGTAACGGTAGACATAAAGGGACAAGTGGAGAGAACCAGGAAACCAATGACAAATGCAGAAAAGGGAAAGATTCTGCTAGCTATGGCTGCTAGCTACTGCGTTTTGAAAACTGAACAATTAAATGTAATTGTGAAAATGTATGATGATGAACGAGCACAAACTCTTCAACAAAATCTTCTTCTACAGGAACAAAATTGTATGCTACAGGAACAACTCAATTTAGCCAAAACTAAATACGATGATGTCCACGCCAAATTAGATAAATCTGACGAGTTATCTACAAACAGGAGCGCTCAACTTGATAACATGCATGCAGTTTTGTTGAATGCTACTCAAAGTAACAATGTTCTACTCAACATGCTGCAGACCAAAGACGATCAGTTAATAAACACAATGACTTAGTTGGATGACAAATCAGCAGAACTCATTGAAGTCGCTGACCAAATGAATGTTGAGAGAACTCGGGTGATCAAGATTAATTGATTATTGATTTCCAAGCAAGCAGAAGAAATCTCATCACTGAATCTCTCGCTTCGTACTCAAGACCTCTATCTGCAAACAATGACAGATAAGTTTGAGACCGAAAGGAGCAAGTGCGACACCCACATGTCCAAAATCAGTACTCTAAGTGCTCAAGTGGACTCTGCAATGCAGCAGACCACCACCCTTAGGTACCATCTGGAGGAAGTCCAGAATGGTCACGCACTACTCGGATGAACTCTCCAGCAGACGGACCGGATTCCAACAGAGAAGATCACAACGACACATGGGCGTAAATATATATTGATTGCAATTATTCCCGAATGAGTGAGCGTTCATGTGCAAAGGATTAGCATTTCAATTAATATAATTATCAACTGTGTGTAGTGATCCCTTTTGTCTTTCCCGCTTCTTTCTCAGTCCACACCCACTTACCTTTGTCCACCAAGCCGTCATATCGGCTTAGCCCACTTGGGAATCTTCCCTATCCTTGTTAGTAAGCAATATCTACTGTTTGTTTATGCATTTCTGTGATTATTTAGTTAGTTAGTAAATAAATGATTAAGCCAATTGGTGTATGGATGATTCATAGTTTAGGCTGGGTTCCTGCAGATAACCAACAATTTACGACGTTTGGAATGAGACTGACGTGAGGTAAATAATAATTAATAGAAGACTAATTGATCAGATATTAAAATATCTGAAGAGTTATATTCGGAAAATTATAACTTTGTAATCTGAAGATTTTCCGTGGTGCCCCGACTTCCTAGTTAATTACATTTACATTATTAGTTGAATCACGTATAATAATTACAGAGAATTGATTTGATAAAATAACAGTCACCACTTTTAATGATGCCAAAGACACAACACTGTACTCAGCAAGTCTGACTTTTAATTTCTCCTGTCCTGCATTAAAAGAGAGAGAGCCTCCCCCTTTTCCAGCTGATCAGGCATTTTCTTCAGACAAATTTTCCAGACAGAGTCCTCTGCCTCAGGAACCACATGGTATTTAGGCTATGTCACTGGTCTGGCTCATAAGAAAAGCAAATATTTACAAAGCTGAAGAAAAATAAACTGTATATACATCAACACATTCATGATTAGTTTATAATTGCAGTAGAACAATTGGTAATGTTGTAAGTGTTATAAAAGTGCAATGGTAGGTCAAAGAATAACATATCATTTGGTGGTACAGTATTGCATAGCGTTACAATGAGTCTGACTCCCTCTTTAGTCTGCGGTGGCTAAAACACAAATTGGTAATCTCCTGTCTGAGTCACAGTCCTACCAATGTTGTCACAGAAGGAAATGAGAAATAACATCCGATATCCCCCTCTGTTGTTTGTATTATCATTGTGTATCTAAGTTACTGTAATATACTTTTTTGTAATGAATTCATTGGAAATTGTTCTCACTTTTCCACTGGGCACAGACGTCAGTTCAACATCTATTCCACGTTGATTCAATGTAATTGCCTAGTGGGTTAGCTCGTTATTATAAAATAATAAAGAGCAAAAAAATAAATGTGCCTAATAAAATCTTAGGAATATTACAATCAGTGAAGAATTTCAATATTGCAGAACTGTTTACTACTCAGTTACTGTGATATTGTGTATATATTGCCATCATTGGGTATTGTTTGACAGTTGTATTGTCATCTTACATTTGTGCTTGCTTTATTGTGAATGTCTTTTTTGATGTTTCTTTTCTTTCAGGTGGTCCAGGACAAAATCATCTGCCTTCCACAGAGAATATCAATGGCGAACCAAACAATACCCTTACCAAATAAAACCGAGCTGGTCTCACCTGTTGTGTCGCAGGATGTGCATGAGATGATGGGCCTGAAAACCAACCTGGACCTTCAACAGTACAGCTTCATAAACCAGATGTGCTACGAGAAAGCCCTGCACTGGTACGCCAAGTACTTCCCTTACCTAGTCCTCATACACACCCTCATCTTCATGGTGTGTAGCAATTTCTGGTTCAAGTTCCCAGGCTCCAGCTCTAAGATAGAGCATTTCATCTCCATCTTGGGAAAGTGCTTCGACTCCCCCTGGACTACTAGAGCTCTGTCTGAGGTGTCTGGAGAGAACCCAGAGGAGAAGGTATTGTTGGTATGTGTTTGTACAGTATGTAGTGTATGTATGAATGGATATATGTTTGTACGTACACTGAGTGTACAATACATTAAGAACACCTTCCTAATATTGAGTTGAACCCACCCCTCCACAGAGATGCTGATGCTGGCCCATGTTGACTCCAATGC
This sequence comes from Salvelinus sp. IW2-2015, assembly GCF_002910315.2. Lineage (NCBI taxonomy): Eukaryota > Metazoa > Chordata > Actinopteri > Salmoniformes > Salmonidae > Salvelinus > Salvelinus sp. IW2-2015. Next base: position 28,489,160 of record NC_036856.1, read on the forward strand.
TTCCCACGGTTGTCTCAAGTTGACTGAATGTCCTTTGGGTGGTGGACCATTCTTGATACACACGAGAAACTGTTGAGCGTGAAAAACCAAGCAGTGTTGCAGTTCTTGACACAAACCGGTGCGCCTGGCACCGACTACCATACCCCGTTCAAAAGCACTTAAATCTTTTTTCTTACCCATTCACCCTCTGAATGGCACACATACACAATCTCAATTATCTCAAGGCTCTAAAATCCTTCTTTAACTGGTCTCCTCCCCTTCATCTACACAGATTGAAGTGGATTTAACAAGTGACATCAATAAGGTATCATAGCGTTCACCTGGATTCACCTGGTCCAGTCTATGTCTTGGAAAGAGCATGTGCTTATAATGTTTTGTACACGCAGTGTATATATGTACAGTTGAAGTCAGAAGTTTACATACACTTAGGTTGGCGTCATTAAAACTCGTTTTTCAACCACTCCACAAATTTCCTGTTACAAACTATAGTTTTAGTCGGTTAGGACATATACTTTTTGCATGACACAAGTAATTCTTCCAACAATTGTTTACAGACAGATTATTTAACTTATAATTCACTGTATCACAATTCCAGTGGGTCATAAGTTGACCATGCCTTTAAACAGCTTGGAAAATTCCAGAAAATGATGTCATGGCTTTAGAAGCTTCTGATAGGGTAATTGACATAATTTGAGACAATTGGAGGTGTACCTGTGGATGTATTTCAAGGCCTACCTTCAAACTCAGTGCCTCTTTGCTTGACATCATGGGAAAATAAAAAGAAATCAGCCAAGACCTCCGAAAAAAATTGTACACCGCGGGTCTGGTTTATACTTGGTGGGAGCAATTTCCAAATGCCTGAAGGTACCACGTTCATCTGTACAAACAATAGTACGCAAGTATAAACACTATGCAGCCGTCATACCGCTCAGGAAGGAGACACGTTCTGTCTCCTAGAGATTAACGTACTTTGGTGCGAAAAGTGCAAATCAATCACAGAACAACAGCAAATGACCTTATGAATATGCTGGAGGAAACAGGTACAAAAGTATCTATATCCACAGTAAAACAAGTCCTATATCGACATAACCTGAAAGGCCGCTCAGCAAGGAAGAAGCCACTGCTACAAAATCGCCATACAAAAGCCAGACTACGGTTTGCAACTGCACATGGGGACAAAGATCGTACTTTTTGGAGAAATGTCCTCTGGTCTGATGAAACAAAAATAGAACTGTTTGGCCATAATGACCATCGTTACGTTTGGAGGAAAAAGGGGGAGCTTGCAAGCCGAAGAACACCATCCCAACCGTGAGGCACGGGGGTGGCAGCATCATGTTTTGCGAGTGCTTTGCTGCAGGAGAGACTGGTGCACTTCACAAAATAGATGGCATCATGAGGATGGAAAATTATGTGGATATATTGAAGCAACATCTCAAGACATCCGTCAGGAAGTTAAAGCTTGGTCACAAATGGGTCTTCCAAATGCACAATGACCACAAGCATACTTCCAAAGTTGTGGCAAAATGGCTTAAGGACAACAAAGTCAAGGTATTGGAGTGGCCATCACAAAGCCCTGACCTCAATCCCATAGAACATTTGTGGGCAGAACTGAAAAAGCATGTGCGAGCAAGGAGGCCTACAAACCTGACTCAGTTACACCAGCTCTGTCAGGAAGAATGGGCCAAAATTCACACAACTTATTGTGGGAATGTTGTGGAAGGCTACCTGAAACATTTAACCCAAGTTAATCAATTTAAAGGCAATGCTACCAAATAATAATTGAGTGTATGTAAACCTTTAACCCACTGGGAATGTGATGAAAGAAATTAAAGCTGAAATAAATCATTCTCTCTACTATTATTCTGACATTTCACATTCTTAAAATAAAGTGGTGATCCTAACTGACCTAAAACAGGGAATCTTTACTGGGATTAAATGTCAGGAATTGTGAAAAACTGAGTTTAAATGTATTTGGCTAAGGTGTATGTAAACTTCCGACTTCAACTGTATGTATTGTTGTAGTCAAATGGCTGAGGAAACTATGGGGCAGTTTCCTGTACACAGCTAAAGCCTAGGCCTGGACTGAAAACTCAATGGAGAATCTCCTTTCAAAATTCTGTTTCGTCCAGGACTAGGCTCAATCTGTTTCTGGGAAACAGCCCTATATTGGATATATTTGAAATATTTCAAATAAAATGCATTAATTAATAAATTCATTAATTTATTCATTCAAGGACAACAAGAACAACAGTGCCAGCAAAGCGATCCTCAATGTGTCTGTAGAGGGGAACCTGGACAGCCTGGAGAAGACCCAGTCCCTCAAATCCATCCCAGAGAAGATCGTAGTGGACAAGCCCACAGCCAGCGCCCTGGATAAGAAGGAAGGAGAACAGGCCAAAGCTCTATTTGAGAAGGTGAAGAAGTTCCGCCTGCACGTCGAAGAGGGGGACATCCTCTATGTTATGTATGTTCGCCAGACTGTTCTCAAAGTGTTCAAGTTCCTCCTCATCATCGCGTATAACAGTGCTTTAGTCTCTGAGGTGCAGATCACAGTGAAGTGCAGTGTGGACATACAGGACATGACGGGATATAAGCATTTCTCCTGTAATCACACCATGGCCCACCTGTTCTCTAAGTTGTCGTACTGTTACCTGTGCTTCGTGGCTGTGTACGGATTCACCTGCCTCTACACTTCCTACTGGCTCTTCTACCGCTCGCTGAAGGAGTACTCCTTTGAATACGTGAGGCAAGAAACGGGAATCGATGACATCCCAGACGTGAAGAATGACTTTGCCTTCATGCTGCACATGATCGACCAGTACGACCCACTGTACTCCAAAAGGTGTAAAATATATATTTTTTGAAAATTTTAAATTGTTTCAAGTAATTCAGCTCTCCGTTGCTGTTGATAGGTATGTAATGCCTCCAATTGTAAAACAAACCATTCGGGTGCAGTTGTATGGCTACCCTCTGCTCCAGCCTTTCGGAGTTGGAATAAAGCAGAAGACAAAAGCAGAAGTTTCCATGGCATATCTGTCTACATTGGACAATAACGTATTCTTCTTCTTTCTTTCTTTCTTTCAGGTTCGCAGTGTTCCTGTCTGAGGTCAGTGAGAACAAACTGAAACAGCTGAACCTGAACCATGAGTGGACACCAGAGAAGCTGCGTCAGAGACTGCTGACCAACCATAACAACAGACTRGAGCTGCAGCTCTTCATGCTGTCTGGGCTCCCGGACACCATCTTCGAGGTGACAGAGCTCCAATCCCTGAAGCTAGAGATCATCAACAACGTATCCATCCCAGCCTCCATCGCCCAGCTGGAAAACCTCCAGGAGCTGTCTCTGTATCAGTGTTGCTTAAAGATCCACACCACAGCCACTTCCTTCCTCAAGGATAACCTTAAGGTATGCTATTCTGGTAGTCTTTGGTGTGGCATGTTTTTATTTATTTTTTATTAATAAAGTATCGTTCCATCTTTATGTAAGGTSCTCAGGGTAAAGTTTGATGACAGCAGGGAGCTGCCTCATTGGCTGTACCACCTACGGAATCTAGAGGAGCTCTACCTCATTGGCTCACTGAGTCCTGACGCTTCTAAGAATGTGGTTCTGGAGTCTCTAAGGGAGCTGAAGAATCTGAAGACCCTGTCGCTCAAAAGTAACTTTACAAAGATCCCCCAGTCCATCGTGGACGTGTCCAGCCACCTGCAGAGACTGTACGTTTACAACGATGGCACCAAGCTGGTGATGCTCAACAACCTGAAGAAGATGGTGAACCTGACTGAACTGGAGCTGGTGCACTGTGACCTGGAACGCATCCCACATGCTGTCTTTAGCCTCACGAACCTACAGGTATGATATGCCGTACTTTGACCGCCTGCTATGTTCGCCTACAGTGTCTCCACACTGAGTGGTCCACAATGTGGTTTTTAAATATGTAATGACCTATTCCTTTAAGCTCCTAGTTGAGCAAAGGGCCTTAAAGGTGCATCTCCAGCTAACTCTGTTCTGGGCTGTTTTCTTGACTTCAAATATGTCATATGTATTGCCAATTCCTGTAATATTGTGGAGTGACACTTAAAATACATTTGTATAACTCTAACTCTACAGGAGTTGGACTTGAAGGAAAACAACCTGCGCTCCATTGAGGAGATAGTCAGCTGCCAGCACCTCCACAAACTGACGTGCCTGAAACTCTGGCACAACAGTATCTGCTATGTCCCTGAGCACATCAAGAAGCTGGGCAGCCTGGAGCGCCTCTACTTCAGTCATAACAAGATAGAGATCTTGCCCTCGCACCTGTTCTTATGCAACAAGCTTCGTTACCTGGATCTGTCCAACAACGACATCCGGTTCATTCCGCCGGAGATCGGTGTCCTACAGAGTCTTCAGTACTTCTCTGTTACGTGCAACAAGATTGATAACCTCCCAGACGAGCTCTTCTTTTGCAAGAAGCTCAAAACCCTCAAGCTGGGCAAGAATACGCTGTCATTGCTCTCACCAAAGATCTCATACCTGGTTCTATTGACACACCTGGAACTGAAGGGCAACCATTTTGAGCTCCTGCCTCCAGAGCTGCGATTCTGCCGGGCGTTGAAGCGTGGCGGCCTAGTGGTGGAGGACGTCCTGTTTGAAACCTTGCCTTCGGATATCAGAGACAAAATGAAGGCTGAGTGAAATGCCTTACAGAATCTGTGCAAAAGGCCCTGCGATACATTAGCATCCTGTCCAGTGGGTGTACTTGTACATCAAGCTGCCTCACATTACATAAACAGGAGATTGGCTCCTGCCCTATGGGCCTATCTGGCTCGGACAAAGCAAGTTACTTATATGTGCAAAAAGAAAATGCCAATCTTGTCTTAATCTGACAATCATAGTCTACCAAAATTGTAGATTTKACTGTATACTTAGTTTATCATGATCAAACTCTAAGCAGTATACTGTTCTGGGGTGGAAATTGTGATATTCATGMACAGCAAATTCTCCAGTGTTAAATCAACACTTACAGTGACAATTGTTCTATACGGGTCCACACGATTAACACTTTTAGTGTTATGCAATAACACTTCATATAGTATTTTTAACACTAGGAAGTGTATATAGTTTACACTAATGGTGTTATGCAATAACACCTCATATAGTATTTTTAACACTAGGAAGTGTATATAGTTTACACTAATGGTGTTATGCAATAACACCTTATATAGTATTTTTAACCATTACGCAAAGAGGTCTGTATCTGTTGACAAGGTCGCTGGTGTTGGATTAAGGAGATTACAATAACAATAACGTATTTAATACTACTTGTTCTTATGTAAGCATTTACAAAGACTTCAGGACTGGCAGCAGACATATTCGAACTTGAATAAGTATAACCATAGACCACTTAAACTGATACAACACTTCCATTCATGGGTGCCAAAAACAACGAATTTAAAGCCACGCCTCAACTAAGCCACACCTCCAATATAATTTCCCAGTGCCTTGCCTTTTCAAGTTAATTGTAGATTTACCACCCATGACAGTATTTGTTAGTGGCAGAGACATGGTTGTTGAATTTATTAATTTCACTCCTGTGGACTTCCCACTAGAGGTGAATGTTATCATTAAAATGTAATGCTTTAGGACAATACATTAAATATATAAGGCCTTACTTTCATGGCCAAGTTTTACCCTAACACAKTGGTGTTAGGACAATCCTGGTTTAGAGGCCACATCTGCAAGTCACATTAYGCAGGCTTGCAAAGTGATGTAATTCCTATACGAAACCAGATTTTTAATCATTCAGAATGAATGTAAGGGTTAGGAACATTGTGAGGAGACTACCTAAGTCAGGGATGGGCAACTCCAGTCTTCAGGGTCCAGATGGGTGTCACATTTTTTCCCTTTCCCTAGCAAACACAGCTGATTAAACTAATTACGTTCTAAATTAGCTAGGGCAAAATGTTGACACCAATCAGGCCCCTTGGGGCCCGAGTTTCCCACCCCTTATCTAAACCATTTAAACTGGAACAGCCATTTAAGTAATAGTTGCATTTATTGCATCCATCTGATTGGATTAGTTGAGAAAAATGTATGTTATTTAAAAATCGTATTTGTGTACAATAATATTAATCAATCAATGTACATGCAAAAACACAGATATTAAAAACAATCCTAAAAATGACTCCCTCCAGTAGAGCATGCTGRGAAATGTGATAATGATGGGCATGGTTTTATTGGGAATGTTTTACTCTCCACAGAGTAAAACTGACAGAGAGTAAAACAGACACAATCACATTCTCACACTTAACATTGGATATAAACACTAACACTGGGGTTATTTTACACTACTGAGTGTTAATTTCAGATTTAATTTAACTCCTGAATCAACACTAGAAATGTTACACTGAAAAATCTACACTAGGTAACACTGGCCAATTTGCTGAGTGGGTGTATGTTTTGAGTAATATGTCTAAGTGTTACTTCATGTCAGAAGGGAATATGGCTTTGTGATGTAATTAAATGGTTCTTAACAATATAATTAGTCACAGGAAAGGTATATTTTGTAATGGTGCGTTGTTCATCCGCACCTGCCCGCAATTACTAATAACCCATCCGCAACCGCCCGTCTATATGTGATAAAGTGAATATCTAACTTGCTAATATAAAACAATGTGCTGTAGGATAGTGTGAGATGCCGGAACGATTTGACAGGGGGTGCAGGATTCTGTTTTGCCTGATTTAGATATGTTTCTTTTCTTTTCTTTATTTTTTATTTCACCTTTATTTAACCAGGTAGGCTAGTTGAGAACAAGTTCTCATTTGCAACTGCGACCTGGCCAAGATAAAGCATAGCAATTTGACACATACAACCACACAGAGTTACACATGGAATAAACAAAACATACAGTCAATAATACAGTAGAAAAATAAGTCTATATACAATGTGAGCAAATGAGGTGAGATAAGGGAGGTAAAGGCAAAAAATGCCATGGTGGCGAGGTAAATACAATATAGCAAGTAAAACACTGGAATGGTAGATTTGCAGTGGAAGAATGTGCAAAGTAGAAATATAAATAAGTTCTGACTTCCTGAACATTTGCATATCGCGGGGCTCTTCGATGCTATTGCAGTTCGCCACAGATGTTTTTGTGCTGGTCGAGGGCAGTCAGGTCTGGAGTGAACCAAGGGCTATATCTGTTCTTGGTTCTGCATTTTTTGAACGGAGCATGCTTGTCTAATATGGTGAGGAAGTAACTTTTAAAGAATGACCAGGCATCCTCAACTGACGGGATGAGGTCAATATCCTTCCAGGGTACCGCGGGCCAGGTCGATTAGAAAGCCTGCTGGCAGAAGTGTTTTAGGGAGCGTTTGACAGTGATGAGGGGTGGTCGTTTGACCGCGGACCCGTGGCGGATACAGGCAATGAGGCAGTGATCGCTGAGATCTTGATTGAAGACAGCAGAGGTGTATTTGGAGGGCAGGTTGGTCAGGATAATGTCTATTAGGGTGCCCATGTTTACGGATTTAGGGTTGTACCTGGTGGGTTCCTTGATGATTTGTGTGAGATTGAGGGCATCAAGCTTGGATTGTAGGACTGCCGGGGTGTTAAGCATATCCAGTTTAGGTCACCTACAGAACAAACTCTGAAGCTAGATGGGGAGCGATCAATTCACAGATGGTGTCCAGGGCACAGCTGGGACCTGAGGGGGGTCGGTAGCAGGCGGCAACAGTGAGAGACTTATTTCTGGAGAGATTAATTTTTAAAATTAGAAGTTCGAACTGTTTGGGCAATGACCTGGAAAGTATGACAGAACTTTGCAGGCTATCTCTGAAGTAGATTGCAACTCCTCCCTTTGGCAGTTCTATTTGACGGAAAGTGTTATAGTTGGGTATAGAAATCCCAGAATTTTTGGTGGCCTTCCTAAGCCAGGATTCGGACACGGCAAGGACATAAGGGTTGGCAGAGTGTGCTAAAGCGGTGAGTAAGGCAAACTTAGGGAGGAGGCTTCTGATGTTGACATGCATGAGGCCAAGGCTTTTTCGATCACAGAAGTCAACAAATGAGGGTGACTGGGGACATGCAGGGCCTGGGTTTACCTCCACATCACCCGAGGAACAGAGGAGTAGTAGGATGAGGGTGCGGCTAAAGGCTATCAAAACTGGTTGCCTAGAGCGTTGGGGACAAAGAATAAAAGGAGCAGATTTATGGGCGTGGTAGAATAGATTCTGGCATAATGTGCAGACAGGGGTATGGTGGGGCGCGGGTACAGCGGAGGCAAGCCCAGGCACTGGGTGATGATAAGAGAGGTTGTATCTCTGGACATGCTGGTCTCAATGGGTGAGGTCACCGCATGTGTGGGGGGTGGGACAAAGGATGTATCAGAGGTCGGAGAGTGGAATACGGGGTCCATTGCAAACCAAAACAATGATAATGATAACTAGCCTGCAACAGTATGCAAGGCATATTGATATTTGAGAGAGACATACAGTAAGGCATAAAGTGATTGCAGGTCTTGATTGGGAGAGCTAGCTAAAACAACAGGTAAGATAACAGCAGCAATAACAGGGTGCTATCTAACCAGCACCAACAGGTAAAAATGGCGACGACTAGGCAGAGAGGGTCGGATTAACTACACACAGATCCTGAGTTAAAGCACAGAGCCGCCAGATAAAACACAAATAAACAGAATGGAGTACCGTGAATTATGGACAGTCAAGCATGCATCAGCTATGTAGCCAAGTGATCATAGTGTCCAGGGGGCAGCCGTAGATGGAGCAGGGAGGCCTCCTAAGCTAGCACGCGGCGTTTAAAGTTAGTAGCCCGGGGGGGGTCTGCTCAGACGGAGGGGGTCTGCTCAGACGTGGTCGTGTCGACAGAGAATCCAAGCCGGATGGCGGTGGCAAAGGAGGTTGTGAATTGTAGAATTGTGTTTGCTAACTGGTGCTAGCTTCGTGGCAGTGGCGCTAGCTGCGCTAGCTGCAAGCTAGCTGTGAGGATCAGAAGTAGTGGCTCAGGGATTACGGCAGGAATCCGGCGTTGTTGTCAGAGAGACGTCCGATGCTGGTAAATTGGTGAGTAATATCCAGGCTATAACAGGGCTGGTGTCTGTGCAGAAGGTAAAAGCTACTAGCAGCGGCAAAAAATGGCTAAATTAGCTGTAGCTGATTTAGACCAGTTGTGATGGATTGGCAGGGCTCTGTGTCGGCAAAAAAGGTT
>NC_036856.1:28500284-28555658 GCF_002910315.2 Salvelinus sp. IW2-2015
GTCCAGTCCAATTGGCAAAAAGAGGTATTGTAGCCCAAGAATTCGCTGGTAGACCTCTTCGGCTAGCCGGCAGATGGGCCTAGCTCGAGGCTAGCTCAAGGCTAACTGGTGCTTGCTTCGGGACAGAGGCGTTAGCCAGCAGTAGCTACTCGGTTGCAGTTAGCTAGCTGCGATGATCCGGTGTAATTGTCCAGAGCTTGCGTCAGGAATCCGGTGATGTGGTGGAGAAAATCAGTCTGATATGCTCTGGGTTGATATCGCGCAATAAACTGGTTGATATCAGCTGTTAAGCTGGCTGGTGTCCGAGCTGAAGGTGAAGACCGCTAGCCGTGGCTAACAGTTACTACTAGCTAGTAGCTAGTTAGCTGGCTAGCTGCTGATGGAGTTTCCAGTTATAACGTATAAAAATAGCAGATCCGTATCACATTGGGTGAGGCGGGTTGCGGGAAAGTATATTTAGATCATAGGTGGAAAGTGAGATTAAAAATATATACGAAAAAAAAGACGAAACCGGCTATTTACATGGGACAGAGACAAACACACGTCCGACTGCTACGCCATCTTGGATTTATAATTTCAAACATTTTGGTAGGCTATTTGTTATTCAACTTGTCATTAGGCCTATATGTTGCCCTAGAAGACTAAATAAACCTTTGATCACCAGAATAATGTCATACATTGATAGAAATAATGCTTCAATCTAGTTGACATGGGTAAAAAAGATTCTCTGTGCAACATCTCCAAATGACATCAGTTTGACCGGTTCTAAGGAAATAGAAAAGTGTGAAAATGACCCAACATGTTTCTGAGAAGATTTCAGTTCAGCTTGGATGCATATTTTATGTGGTTGAAATAGCTTACTGTCAACTTTTATGATAAAGATATCACCTCTACAGACACTATCTAACTGCGCATTCACATTCTCTCAAGATGCTGAAAGAAATCTAATTTCTCCACTCTTGTTCCCAAGTTCAAATTTTGCTTACATTTGATGTATCATTTTACTTAAATAAATGCTTAATTCTGCAGGAGTTAATTAATATTAAGTCTATGTGAGAGGTTATAGACTTACAGTCAGTGTCCAGATTTCAGTTTACATTTAACTCATCTGAACAGTAGGCTACAGTTCCCTTGACGTGCCATAGGCCTATTTGAAGTCCATCTTGTGACTGTGGAATTTGTATAGCGCCTCACAATCACCACACACAACATTGCCAGCACCGCTATCATCCTCTTTAAACACTTCACCAATTCTTTCCCAAACATTACCTTTCTTGGCTCTCTCTTCTCTTTATTTTCAACTCTCCATTTCACTGCTTTTCTCCTATTGAAATCAAGGCCCGACATTGGCCTTTTTGCCTCCATGGATAGATGTTAACTTTTTTTCTGCCCATTCCCAAGTGCATTTGGGGTTTGCCGTGTAGGCTATTTGGTACGCTACAGTTAGGCCCTAAAGATTAAGCTTATGCACCAATGCCAGATAGCCTAAAATAATGAAAGAAAAACATCAATGTAGCCTATAGATATACATTTCACAAGAATGATAGGTTACATTTTCAGATTTTTTAAGGTATTGTTTTCTTTTTAATCAAGCCGCCTGCTACCCACCCACCCTTCATCCGCACAATATTTCATGACCCTAAACCCACCCACCCYGCGGATATAACCGCGGGGACTGCGGGTTATGAGTCAACCCGCGCATCACTAATACTTAGCCTGGCTACCCGTCTATTTGTGCTAAGATTTGACTCCTTGTACTCTGTGTCATATGCCAAACATAATGTTTGTGGAATGATAGTACAACAGATCTGGGACCAAGCTAAGGAATACTGTCTATCAGAGGAACTCAACAACAGGATTGCTTGTTCTTGTATTGTTGATATTGTTACTTATTACACTTGTTATACCGTATTATGCAGTGTCTAGCACAAGCTTCAATGAACATACACTGGATAGAATGTAGGCCTATAATCAGAAAGATTGAATATATACAATAATCAAAATATCGAATGTATTATCCTGAAGGGCCTCATATTTGGACTTAATTTACTGTCCAAAGATATTCTAAAATAGATATACTAAAATGTTTTTTGAAATAACTTTTCTACTCAGTCTCTATATTATGTAGTACTCGGATAATGAAAGTGCTTTATATAACAGTGTAGTTGGCTACAAGTGAAATGTGGACTCAGCTGTAACTGTTTGTCAATAGCCTGTGGCAAGACCATATTTATCAGGAGGGATAGCTAGTTTTAGTTAGTCACAGCTTACACAAGCTAAAAAAGACCAGCCATGTTGTAATTAACATATTTTGCACACGCCTTATAGATAGAGAGAACAATAAAGTCCACGTCTTAGACATTACAGTGTATCATAATCAGAGCTGTAGATCACTGCAAAGGTGCCATGGTTAGCTGCTATCTTAATTTATAAAAACAGTATCCCTACCGTATTTAGGGCGTTATATTCTAATGTTAAATATTCCAACCATATTAATACAGATGGTAATGAGAGAAAGATAATAAAAAGGCATATCTTTTGTACATATTTTTTTATCAGATCATCTTTGCTGTGTTTGGTTCTTCATGTTGATTAATAAAAACAGCCAGATGGCAGCTGCTTTAAATGTGGCACAAACATTTTGTAGTCTGTGTTATCCTATACCTATAAACCATGTTGCATCCCATTTCATGTATAGCTGCACTCCTGGTTTCCCTCAGAGAAAGTAAACCAAGTGTTGTGTGTGGAATCAAAGTTGCACCCTAGGTGGCAGTGTTGTGCTTTGAATATAGCCATGTTCAAGTGTCTGAGGGAAATTCTTTACTACAGGGGTACTCAATTACTATTTGAGAAGGTCTGGTCACACAAAAGTCCTAGGTGGCAAAGGTCAGGATGAATATTGTCATTATGCAGTGTAGTAACAAACCCCCACCTCGCAACACATGTAACCCCAAACTGTTCAAAATATTTTAAAGCTAATTTCCTGCAATTCTACACAATTATATAAGTATCCAGACCCTTTGCTATGAGACTCGAAGTTGAGTTCAGATGCATCCTGTTTCCATAGATCATCATTGAGATGTTTCCACAACCTGATTGGAGTCCACCTGTGGTAAATTCAATTGGTTGGACATGATTTGGTCACACACCTGTCTATTTAAGGTCCCACAGCTGACAGTGCATGTCAGAGCAAAAATCAAGCCTTGAGTTCAAAGGAATTGTCCGTAGAGCTCCGAGACAAGAGTATGTCGAGGCACAGATCTGGGGAAGGGTACCCAGAAATGTCTGCAGCATTGAAGGTCCCCAAGAACACAGTGGCCTCCATCATTCTTAAATGGAAGAAGTTTGGAACCACCTCTTACTAGAGATGGCCACCAGACCAAAGTAAGTAATCGGGGGTGAAGGGCCTTGGTCAGGGAGGTGACCAAGAACTCGATGGTCACTCTGACAAAGCTCCAGAGTTTCTCTGTGGAGATGGGAGAACCTTCCAGAAGGACAACCATCTCTGCAGCACTCCCCCAATCAGGCAATGATGGTAGAGTGGCCAGACGGAAGCCACTCCTCAGTAAAAGGCACATGACAGCCCGCTTGGAGTTTGCCAAAAGGCATTTAAAGGACTCTCAGACCATGAGAAACAAGATTCCCTTGTCTGATAAAACCAAGATTGAAATCTGGCCTGAATGCCAAGCGTCAAGTCTGGAGGAAACCAGGCACCGCTCATCATCTGGCCAATACCATTTTTTTTTCAGCGGCAGGGCCTGGGAGACTAGTCAGGGTCGAGAGAAAGATGAACGGAGCAAAGTACAGAGAGATACTTGATGAAAACATGCTCCAGAGCGCTCAGGACCTCAGACTGGGGTGAAGGTTCACCTTCTAACAGGACAACGACCCTAAGCACACAGCCAAGACAACGCAGTAGTCTCTGAATGTCAATGAGTGGCCCAGCCAGAGCCCGGACTTGAACCCGATCGAACGTCTCTGGAGCGACCTGAAAATAGCTGTGCAGCGACACTCCCCATCCAACCTGACAGAACTTGAGAGGATCTGCAGAGAAGATTGGGAGAAACTTCCCAAATACAGGTGTGCCAAGCTTGTAGCGTCATACCCTAGAAGGCTGTAATCGCTGCCAAAGGTGCTTCAACAAAGTACTGAGTAAAGGGTCTGAATACTMATGTAAATGTGATATTTCAGTTAAATCTTTTAAATAAATCTTTTAAAATTGATAAAAACCTGTTTTTGCTTTGTCATTATGGGATATTGTGTGTAGATTGATAAGGGTGGGAAACGATTTAATAAATTTTAGAATAGGGCTTTAACGTAACAAAGTGTGGAAAAGTCAAGGGGTCTGAATACTTTCTGAATGCACTGTATATAATTAAGAATTAACAAGACAGATTCTTTCAGAGCGGCAGGACTGAGAAGACAAAGAACTGACCGGAAGTGCAGTAGCCTACATGTAGGCCTATTAACCTAAAGAAATAGAGCTGTTGTTATACAGATGGTGGATCTTAATTTCATCAACCCAAGGCAGGACATTTTAAACTTGTAGTGTATTTTGAGTTTTTAAAATACTTCTGAAGTTTGTAATTTCCACTTCAAATTTCAGACTTGAATTTCGCTTACGAAAAATGTATCAACCCCAACATAAATGTCCATTAATTAAAATCCACATAATAGTTCACATTTCCTGATGCTGTAGGATTATTTGCCTGCTGTAGCAAACTGGCTCAAATTAAGATCCTACATCTGTACTGAATACTCTTAATGATCATCCAAAATAAAATAATGATTCATAACTTTGGCCTTTGTTCATTCAACAGAAGTGCTCCAACCTCTCTTTGTTCCATGTTCCTGGCAAGCTGCCCAGTCCAAGACAATGGCTATATTTGTGCTATGCAGCATTTCTTTGGCCCATGAACACGGCTTGTTCTATTAAGGGCATGTTACAGAGAACATAGTGGCATTCTGAATGGCACATAGGCACAGTATTGATAATAATCATCCACAGGATAGATAGCTACTTTATTTTCCATGTTATTAGAAATTGAAATCTGTCTTCTTAACACCACCCTCTCCTCCCACATGTTGAGAGACACAGCATTTCAATCTAACATACACTACCGATCAAAGGTTTTAGAACCGCAGCAGAGGTAACTCTGGGTCTTTCTTTTCTGTGGTGGTCCTCATGAGAGCCAGTTTCATTATAGTGCTTGATGGTTTTTGCGACTGCACTTGAAGAAACCTTCGAAGTTCTTGAAATTTTCCGTATTGACTGACCTGGACTGTCGTTTCTCCTCTTATTTGAGCTGTTCTTGCCATAATATGGACTTGGTCTTTTACCAAATAGGGCTATCTTCTGTATACCACCCTACAGTACATTGTCACGATTTTTWATTTTCTTTTTAATTTTTAATTTAACCTTTATTTAACTAGGCAAGTCAGTTAGGAACAAATTCTTTTTTACAATGACGGCCTACCCCGACGACACTGGGCCAATTGTGTGCCGCCCTATGGGACTCCCAATCACATCCGGATGTGAAACAGCCTGGATTTGAACCAGGGACTGCAGTGACACCTCTTGCACTATCATGCAGTGCCTATGACCACTGCGCCACTCGGGAGCAGCGGTCACAACTGATTGAGAAGGAAGACAACTTATTGAGAAGGAATTAAGAAGGAAAGAAATTCCACAAATGAACTTTTATCAAGGCACATCTGTTAATTGAATTGCATTCCAGGTGACTACCTCTTGAAGCTAGTTGAGAGATTGCCGAGTGTGTGCAAAGCTGTCATCAAGGCAAAGGGTGGCTACTTTGAAGAATCTCAAATATAAAATATATTTTGATTTGTGTAAAACTTTTTTGGTCACTACATATGTGCTATTTCATAGTTTTAATGTCTTCACTATTATTCTACAATGTATAAAATAGTTTAAAAAAAGAAAAACCCTGGAATGTGTAGATGTGTACAAACTTTTGACTGGTACTGTATATATTTTTTTAATAATAGCCTATAATCTTTGAGAATATTTTTAAAATTCAGCATAAGGACACAGTATTAGCCATACCAATTGGTCAGTGTGTTTTTTTTACCGATCAACCGTTATGGTGGGTCGCGAATCAAAAGACACCTCAATTGGTGAGTAAAGAAGCAAAACAGTAATTGAATGTAACATGAGACTGATTGATGTAAGAAAAGAATGCCTTGAAATGTCACGGCTTGTCATGGACTGATTGCAGCTAAGTAGGCTACCTGGCCAGATAATCTTGAAGTTCCTCTTTGCTTGTCAAAACATGTACCAACCATAACACTACCTGCTGCAGTTGTTTTAAGAATAGCTCTATATTTCCATGTCTGTGTACTGTGGAGTCCTTGGGGTCTGTGCATTATTTAATGTGTTTAACGGCTTGGTAAGCATGGTAGCAGTGAACCAGGTCCTCTGTAGATAGGGTAAAAGGCAGATGCCATGGCTCCTAGGTACAGTGCATATGATCTTGAGGAATCGACCTACCCTGCAGCACAGGTGAGTGTCTGTGTGTATAAGAGCTGCCTGAAGGGCACTTTTTTTGAGTGGTTTCGCAAAACAATCCCGTTGAGAAAGCTACTTAACCTATATAGGCCTAAAATAAATTATCCTAAGTCTCCTATGAAGACCAAACAATGCAACATTAGTTTTGGATGACAATGTAATACAACCAAAATGTTTTAAGTCGTCTACCGTCAAGGGATGGATTTGCAACAGGACATTTTATGGATTACACCTTTAACTGTGTGTGTGTGTGTGTGTGTGTGTGTGTGTGTGTGTGTGTGTTCCAGAAGTATTTGGACAAATTCACTAAAAGTAGTCAAAAGCGTAGTATTTGGTGCCATAGTCCTAGCACCAAAGGACTAAATCAAGCTTGTGACTCCATTTTTTGGGGGGTATGATTTTCATGTCTCTGTAACTTCCTCACTCATCATTATTCACAATTAATTAATGATTATCCTTAATCATGCTAGCATCCACATTAATGTAGAAGTGTTTTGTCACGGCCGTCGTCGGAAGGAGACCAAGGTGCAGCATGGTGAGCATACATTTTCTTTTATTATTGTAAATGTCGTCAACAAAACAAGAAATGAAGCAACAACCGTGAAGCTTACAAAGATAACTACCCACAAACACCAAAGGAAAAAAGGCTGCCTAAGTATGATTCCCAATCAGAGACAACGATAGACAGCTGTTCCTGATTGAGAACCATACCCGGCCAAAACATAGAAATACAAAACATAGAAATAAAGAAACTAGAATGCCCACCCTAGTCACACCCTGGCCTAACCAAAATAGAGAATAAAAGCCTCTCTTTGGCCAGGGCGTGACATGTTGAGAAAATATATTATATTCTTATTTACAATACATAATTTACAATTATTTACACCACCAGGAAATTAGCTCAGCTAATCTTCAAAATCGGACAATCCTTGTCCGGCAGGGAAACTTTATTTTATAGTTATTTTGTTGCATTATAAAATTCTCATACTGTTCAAAAGCTTGGGGTCACTTAGAAATGTCCTTGTTTTTGAAAGAAAAGCACATTTTTTGTCCATTAAAATAACATCAAGTTGATCAGAAATACAGTGTAGACATTGTTAATGTTGTAAATGACTATTGTAGCTGGAAACTACAGATTTTTTAAATGAAATATCTACATTGGCGTACAGAGGCCCATTATCAGCAACCATCACTCTTGTGTTCCAATGGCACGTTGTGTTAGCTAATCCAAGTTGATCATTTTAAAAGGCTAATTGAAAACCCCTTTGCAGTTATGTTAGCACAGCTGAAAACTGTTGTTCTGATTAAATAAACAATGAAACTGGCCTTCTTCAGACTAGTTGAGTATCTGGAGCATCAGCATTTGTGGGTTCGATTACAGGCTCAAAATGGCCAGAAACAAAGATCTTTCTTCTGAAACTCGTCAATCTATTCTTGTTCTGAGAAATGAAGGCTATTCCATGCGAGAAATTGCCAAGATACTGAAGATATCGTACAACGCTGTGTACTACTCCCTTTCACAGAACAGAGCAAACTGGCTCTAACCAGAATAGAAAGAGGAGTGGGAGGCCCCGGTGCACAACTGAGCAAGAGGACAAGTACATTAGAGTATCTAGTTTTAGAAACAGACGCCTCACAAGTCCTCAACTGGCAGCTTCATTAAATAGTACCTGCAAAACACCAGTCTCAACATCAACAGTGTAGAGGCGACTCCTGGATGCTGGCTAATCTGTCAACTTTGACTAATTTGTTCATATTGGAAACGACAGGCTGTGGTCTATCTTGGTTAAGTTATAAAAATCTTCGGTGTCCCAGTCCAACATGCCTAGCTCTGCCCACTGAGATGTGGCTTACGGAGCACTCTGAAATATGCGCTTGTATCGTMGTATTCCACCGGATMGAGTTATCTCATCACACCCGCCCTCAAACCATCCGCTCCGACAAAAATGATCCCGCAGCTGAATCTAGTTGCCTACCCCTAGCCTATACGCTCTATCGAGCGTTAGCCTCAGAGACGGAAGAGGATTTAAAATATTCCACTCGCTGCTTTTTTCTGGTTCAATGAAAGCCAATGAACAACTTACGAAGTAGACCAGACCCAGCTGCTTTTGCATTGGTGTCTATGGGAGACCCACCCCGTTAAGTAGACCGGAAGTGACACTTTTATTCAATGGTAAACGGACTGAGTGAACTCTTTATTTATCCATCATCTTTGGTTGGCCAAAACCATTTCTATTTGCAACGTCCTCCGCCATAGCCTGGCTGGCGCGACTCAAGAGTCTCATAGCGCAAAGAGAGATGTACTTCGAGGTGTCAGAACATATTTCAATGCAGATTCAGGCGCGCAATAGGCGCTCCCGTAGGCTACCTCGTGTAAAGCACAAACTATACATTCGAAATTGAAAATAGAACGCATGTTGTGTAACCATTTCACTCTCAAACAGGACATTCAATGGCCGAGATTTATTTCCCAAATCGGCATTGAGCAATTCCGTACATGCGCTATAGGATTTTGGGGTAAACGAATCCAAGTGGACCGCGTAGAAATAGCTTGTGGATGTTATCCTAATACCTTGGGCAATGTGCATTGAACTGTGCTATTTGGATATAGTTCAAATACGCTGGATAAGACATCATCCATTCGCAGTGCTATCAATATGCTATAGCGAGGAGGGAAAATGCTGTGTCACATTTGGAGGCCACTCACGCGCATCCCGTGTCAGCCAGTCTGAGCCAGAGCCAGTGCATGCGCTCAGTGCGCCATCGATGATGTTGTGGGATATATCCAGTCTGGTCGACTAAACCGGCGATGTATTTACCACGCTATGTGTTATACATTTTTAAAATCGACATAGGCACATACAGCTACTGGACTTTTAATTAAATCTATGTAGCCTACAGTAGCGCTGGTGAACAATATGTTCTATGTAGGAGGAGGTGGTGGGTAGCCTATGCAATTTCAGTTGTCGGCGTACTGATCCCATTTTGGAACACAGTAAGTAGCCGAAGCTCTTCATTATATAGGAACCATATAACCTACAGTAGCTGATGTATAACGCAGTGTTTAGCTTTTCTGTCACATGGCAATGTAAACAAGGCATATTTAAAATCTGACTACTGTCCTTACATGTGGTCCAGCAGCTTGTGAATACAGTAGCCTACAGTAGTGTAGCCGAGTTTTTATCAACTCCACGATGTTGAGAAACCCAGTTAACAGCGTAACTACCGCAAATATGGCCACTTTTGACTGTGGGATGCTGTGGAATTGGAACATTGGGACAAAGCCCCAGCTGATGTTAAAACGCTATAGGCTACCTCTATCAATGCTTTGCATGTCCCATATATTTGTGAATACTACATCAGCATTATACTGCCTATGTTATATTTACAACTAAATAGTTGACATGAAGTTCTATTTTTATTCAGGATAAGACATTGGATCTATGGTAGGTCTAATATGAATATTTTACTGTCTCTGAAGTTCAAATGTCAATTTCTCCTCTCACCTACCCAGGCGTTGAACAGATTTTCATTACATTTTGGTTGTGTGACTGCTCTTGCCTATCAGTGTATCAGTGTTTTGTTACTTGTCGTGTTTTATGTTTTTGTGTGGACCCCAGGAAGAATAGCTCCTGCTTCTGCAAAAGCTAATGGGGATCCGAATAAATCAATTACATGCAACAATCTAGTGCATATGCTTGCTCAGTTTAAAATATGGGCATGTTGCACAACACAGTAGCCTATCCGTGAAACCAAGAGGCTGGATAGAGTAGTGATCTGCCCAGCAAATCATAGCCTTCCTCAGTGTGATAATGCTCACCATTGGGAGATCATATGGTTCATTTCATGTCAATGGGTCTACTGAGTGTTCTGATTGGATGTTTTAGATGCCAATCATTATCTGTTGACAAATGAGTGACTCTTTCATAGCTCTTCAGCACTTGACCTACTTTGGAAAATGTCCATACTGAGGTTAGCTTAGGTCTTCAGTCAGTATGCCAGCCAAATTCTACATAACTAGGCATAATCCTCCCAGCTGCTGTTCTAGTCTTAACCCTTTTGTGCACAGCTGGCAATATAGCTGAAAATATAGAGTTGGCATAGTGGTTTATTTGAACTTGGAATATATGTCTGCTTTAGTTGCAAAATGGTTAATTGCACATTTTTTTATTTCATTTAACTAGGCAAGTCAGTTAAGAACACATTCTTATTTACAATGACAGCCAAGGAACAGTGGGTTAACTGCCTTGTTCAGGGGCAGAACGACAGATTTGTACCATGTCAGCTCGGGGATTCGATCTTGCAACCTTTCGGTTACTGGCCCAATGCGCTAACCACTATGATACCTGCCACTCCAATTTATAACAACATAAGTGTTCTCAACCAATGTTTAAAGGTAAACGATAACAAATGCATCACCAAATCTTGAAGCTGGGACAAGTACACAGTGTACTGTCTACATTTCTGCTCACTCAGGAGTTCAGTTCCGTCTTAAAGCAACCCCAACATCTGAGCCTCTGTGTAGGGAATAGGGTGACAACTTGATCCCCAACTTGCACTGCCTCTGAAGTACAGAAACTTGTACCAGTTGATATCCATTATATTTCAGCATTTTGTCTGAGCAGATTTGGATGTGGAAAACTGACGTTTGCATCCACATGACTTTTCCACCAACACCCTTAACCACATTTGACTGAAACTAAACCACAGTCTAGTCTGCTTACAAGTGTGACCTTCATAAAAACACACTGGCATTGTGCTAGTCACTAGTTGTCTCTGGCATGGTGTCAGTGGGCTCTGCTTTTGTCTTTTACACATTTATATGCAGTGGAGAAAGGCTAGCTAGAGCAATTATACACAGATGTTCCCTATAGGGTGTACTACTTTTGACCAGGGCCCAAAGGGCTCTGGTCAAAAGTACTGCACTATATAGGGAATGTGGTGCCATTTGGGACACATCCTTAGTCTTGTGGTAAGCCGAAGGACATTTAGGGCATTGGTCATCTGTTGGTATTATGACGGCACTAGGGAATATGTGGCATGTTATTTCTGTAGGCTGTGTCGATAGGTTACCCTCTGGATGAATGAATGATGAACCACTGAAGGTGATAACATGGGCCAAGAGTGCATCACTCTGGACAGCAGGTCTCAAAGGATTGTATTGTAGCGATCCTTGCTATATGAGCCATGTTACAATTCCCAGAAGTGGGATGGCGGCTGTGAGGCCATCGGAACGCACTACCTGGACGTGTGAGGAGGCTGAGTAGTTGAAGCACGGAGACATGCATTACCATTGTGAGGGGGTAGTGTAGCGATCCCCGCTCTATGAGCCATGTTACAATTCCCACCAAGGAGGTTAACCCTATTTGCAGGATGCGTAGGGTGTCTGCCTTTCACGCTAGCAAACCCGGGTTCCCTTTACTGCACTGCCTTTCGCTACAGTATTATGAATGAGAGTGTATTCAGTTCACTTCCAAGACTACTGCCATCTTGGACAGGTTTCTCTTGCAAAATGGATTTTAACTCAGTGAGACTAAACTGTATTTATTAAGGTTAAAAGATGATGGTACCCAATAATGACATTTGAGAATGAATGTTGAATTATCCTATAGGGTATCAGAATTTAAGGATCTCAGATGATATAGTCATTATATTGAAGTATTTATTTGTTTGAAGACAATATGATCAATTAGACAAATACGATGTTTGAGACCGCAATTAGCTTAAATGCACATATTTACAAATTAGCTACAGAGTACTCTGCCTATAGCAAACKTGTGACTGATTGGCTGTTCACTTTACTTTCCAGGTCTCTATTCAAAGGACAACATTAGGGACCACCCTTTGTTTTTTTTTGCAGTTCTTTGCAAGGCAGACATTCTTAATTCCCCTGCCATCTTTTCTATCTGGCTGTTGGGTTTTAGTAAGGCTTTGGGTTTGTTCTTAACGCGTGGGTTAGTCACATCAAAGCCCAAATAAGTTTCATATGATGAAGGGTAGGTATAAAGCTAGAGATCACCAAAATAAGCAAGACAAAGACAGTAATGACAAACAGTTTTTGATTAGATAATAAAGTAGAGTTTTAGGTGGAACATGTCATGACTAAGCCGATGTCGATTATCTTTAGAAATTGGATAAAATGCAGAGCCCTGTTGTTCTGCTGGTTCTCCATCTTTAAAAAAAAATAGGAAGCCAATTTGTTATCAGCACTGATCAAAACTCGTTTTCTCATGGCTCTCTCTTGTCCCTCTGCAGCGGATATACAATGTCTTTGGAAAATATTCAGACCCCTTAACTTTTTCCACATATTGTTGTTACACCCTTATTCTAAAATTGATTAAATTGCTTTTTTCCCTCATCAATCTACTCCATACAATAMCCCATAATGACAAAGCAAAAACTGGTTATTAGACATTTTTGCAAATGTATTAAAAATAAAAACCGGAAATATYACATTTACATAAATATTCAGACCCTTTACTCAGTACTTTGTTGAAGCACCTTTGGCAGCGATTACAGCCTCAAGTCTTATTGGGTATGACTCTACAAGCTTGGCACATCTGTATTTGGGGAGTTTCGCCCATTCTTTTCTGCAGATCCTCTCAATCGCTCTTAGGTTGGTTGGGGAGTGTCGCTGCACAGGAATTTTCAGGTCTCTCCAGAGATGTTAGATCGGGTTCAAGTCCGAGCTCAGGCTAGGCCACTGAAGGACATTCAGAAACTTGTACTGAAGCCATTCCTGCATTGTAATGGCTGTGTGCTTAGGGTCGTTGTCCTGTTGGAAGTCGAACCTTCGCCTCAGTCTGAAAGCTCTGGAGCAGGTTTTCATCAATGATCTCTCTGTCCTTTGATCCGTTCATCTTTCCCTCGATCCTGACTAGTCTCCCAGTCCCTGCCGCTGAAAAACATCCCCACAGCATGATGCTGCCACCACCATGCTTTACCATAGGAATGGTGCCAGGTTTCCTCCAGATGTGACGCTTGGCATTCAGGCCAAAGAGTTCAATCTTGGTTTCATCAGACCAGAGAATCTTGTTTCTCGTGGTCTAAGGGTCCTTTAGGTGCCTTTTGACAAACTACGAGCGGGCTGTCATGTGCCTTTTACTGAGGAGTGGCTTCTGTCTGGCCACTCTACCATAAAGGCCTGATTGGTGGAGTGCTGCAGAGATGGTTGTCCTTCTGGAAGGTTCTACCATCTCCACAGTGGAACTCTGGATTCTGACTTTCAGAGTGACCATCGGGATCTTGGTCACCTCCCTGACCAAGGCCCTTCTCCCCCAATTGCTCAGTTTGGCCAGGCAGCCAGCTCTAGGAAGAGTCTTGGTGGTTCCAAACTTCTTCAATTTAAGAATGATGGAGGCCACTGTGTTCTTGAAGAACTTCAATGCTGCAGAAAATGTTTGATACCTTTCCCCAGATCTGTGCCTCGACACAATCCTGTCTCGGAGCTCTACGGACAATTCCTTCGACCTTATGGCTTGGTTTTTCGGACCTTATATAGACAGGTGTGTGTCTTTCCAACATCATGTCCAATCAATTCTATTTACCACAGATGGAATCCAAATCTTGTAGAAACATTAAAGGATGATCAATGGAAACAGGATGCACCTGAGCTCAATTTCAGGTCTCGTAGCAAAGGGTCTGAATAGTTGTGTAAATAAGGTATTTCAGTTTTTTAAATTTTATACATTTGCAAAAATAAAATAAACTGTTTTCGCTTTGTCATTATGGGTTATTGTGTGTAGATTGATTAGGAAAAAATACTGAATACTTTCCGAATGCACTGTATGGTGAGCAATTATGTTTGGCACATTGAATTGCAATAAAATCACAGTATCAAATCACAATATATATAGWATCATGAAAATCGCAATACATATGGTATTGGCACCTAAGTATCGTAATAATATCGTATTTTGAGGTCCCTGGCCAGTACCAACCCTAATGTTCATGTAGTAATGAAAGAAAAGAGTGGCAGATCGCCTAGAGGTTATGTCATAAAAATACTAGTCATAATAGGGAATGTTGCCATATGCAAAAGTTTTTTTTCTTTACTTGGCAATTCGGTTAAGAA
Organism: Salvelinus sp. IW2-2015; assembly: GCF_002910315.2. Classification (NCBI taxonomy): domain Eukaryota; kingdom Metazoa; phylum Chordata; class Actinopteri; order Salmoniformes; family Salmonidae; genus Salvelinus; species Salvelinus sp. IW2-2015. Next base: position 28,514,888 of record NC_036856.1, read on the forward strand.
CAAATTCTTATTTACAATGACTGCCTACCGGGGAACAGTGGGTAAACAGCCTTGTTCAGTGGCAGAAASACAGATTTTTACCTTGTCTGCTTGGGGATTTGATCCGGCGACCTTTCGATTACAGGCCCAACGCACTAACCACYAGGCTACCTGCCTCCCCATGGTGTTGAGGATGTACTGTTCTTTTCTTCAATGATGTGTGTTCTGCATTTTTAATGCCAAAATCTGAATTTATCAGTGATGACTGATTTTCCAAATTGCATGTAGTCAAATTAGGACCCATAGTGAATCTAATCAAGACATCTAATGTAATGTAAATCCCGCAGATTTAAAAAACAACAACAAAATGTCTTCTCAATTTGGGCTTAATTCATTTTCGGGAGGTTTAATTGCACTTGTTTGTTAAATCATGTGTATATTCTGTTTGTCACTGTTTAATTGTCACTGTTTAATTAATACGTCTGCTTTCTGTTGCAGTGATGTTTACTCTTACCGAGGTAGCCGCCCTGAATGACATCCAGCCAACCTATCGGATCCTGAAACCATGGTGGGACGTCTTTATGGACTACCTGGGCGTCGTCATGCTGATGCTGGCCATATTTTCTGGAACTATGCAGTTAACCAAAGACCAGGTGGTTTGCCTTCCTATCCTGGAACCAGCTTCAGAGGACCCCAGCGGCTTCACAACACCGCAGCCAGCGGAGGGGTCTGGTTCTGGGTCAGGGAACRGAGGAAGTAGGGTGACGCTAGCCGCCGCTCCTCTAGTGACTAAGGATCTACCGGATAGTGTTGTTCATCAGATTCACTTTACACATTCTGGTGGTGTTGGACAGCAGCCTCTGCCAACAGGCGTCAGGACAAACCTGGACTTTCAGCAGTATGTTTTTGTAAATCAGATGTGCTATCATGTCGCCCTGCCGTGGTATTCTAAATACTTCCCATACCTTGCTCTTATACACACCATCGTCCTCATGGTCAGCAGTAACTTCTGGTTCAAATATCCAAAGACTTGTTCGAAAATAGAGCATTTTGTGGGGATTCTGGGGAAGTGTTTTGAGTCTCCTTGGACGACCAAGGCATTATCTGAGACGGCATGTGAGGACTCAGAGGAGAATAAGCAAAGGCTCACTGGTGCCCCTTTCCTGCCAAAACATTTCTCAACCAGCAGTGAAGAGGGAAGTCCTAACCAGTCCAACCCGATGCTGGCTAAGTCTGAGGTCAAGTTCACTGCTGATAAGCCTGTCATTGAAGTCCCATGCATGACCATACTAGACAATAAAGATGGAGAGCAGGCCAAGGCCCTATTTGAAAAGGTTAGGAAGTTCCGTACCCACGTGGAAGACAGTGATTTGATCTACAAGCTCTACGTTGCCCAAACAGTGATCAAAACTGTGAAGTTCATTTTGATCTTGTGTTACACAATGACGTTTGTTGCTGCCATTGACTTTGACCATGTGTGTGAGCCTGACATAAAACATTTAACTGGATACACTAAATTCCAATGCACACATAACATGGCATTCATGTTAAGGAAGCTGCTTGTCAGCTATATTTCCCTCGTCTGTATATACGGCCTCATCTGTATATACACTCTCTTCTGGCTCTTTCGACGACCTCTCAAGGAGTACTCTTTCGAGAAAGTCAGAGAGGAGAGTAGCTTCAGTGACATTCCTGACGTGAAGAACGACTTTGCGTTTCTCTTGCACATGGTCGATCAGTACGACCAGCTGTACTCTAAGCGTTTTGGTGTCTTCCTCTCTGAAGTCAGTGAGAACAAGCTGCGGGAGATCAGCTTGAATCACGAGTGGACATTCGAGAAACTGAGACAGCATGTAACCCGCAACGCTCAGGACAAACTGGAGCTCCATCTCTTCATGCTGTCAGGTTTGCCAGACGCTGTCTTTGACCTGACAGATCTGGAGATCCTGAAGCTGGAGCTGATCCCAGAGGCCAGGATAACAGCCAAGATCTCCCAGATGATCAACATTCAGGAGCTACACTTCTACCACTGTCCTGCCAAAGTCGAGCAGACCGCGTTTAGTTTCCTTCGTGACCACCTCCGGTGCCTTCATGTCAAGTTTACGGATGTAGCCGAGATCCCCACTTGGGTGTACCTGTTGAAAAGTCTGAGGGAGCTGTACTTGGTCGGGAATCTGAATTCTGAAAACAACAAGATGATCGGCTTAGAATCTCTCAGAGACATGAGGCATCTAAAGATTCTGCATCTAAAAAGCAATTTGACGAAGGTCCCGACCAACATAACAGATCTCTCTCCACACCTGATCAAGCTGGTGGTACACAATGACGGTACTAAACTCCTGGTACTGAACAGTTTGAAGAAAATGATGAACCTAGCTGAACTAGAGCTTCACAACTGTGAACTGGAGAGGATACCCCATGCTATTTTCAGTTTGACCAACCTGCAGGAGCTGGACCTGAAATCCAACAACATTCGCACCATTGAGGAGGTCATCAGCTTCCAGCACCTCAAGAGGCTGATCTGCCTCAAACTGTGGCACAATAAAATCATTACCATTCCATTGTCAATAAGCCATGTCAAAAACCTTGAGTCCCTCTACCTTTCGCACAATAAACTTGAATCTCTGCCCGTACCCTTGTTTAACCTGCTCAAGCTGAGGTATCTGGACATTAGCCACAACTCCATAGTGGTAATTCCGCTGGAGATTGGTTTCATGCAGAACCTCCAGCACTTTGCTATTACAGGCAACAAGGTGGAGGTAGTACCCAAGCAGCTGTTTAAGTGCACCAAACTGAGGACACTATGTCTGGGACACAATTGTATCGCCGTCCTTCCAGAGAAGATCAGCAATCTGGTGCAGCTAACAAACCTGGAGCTGAAGGGAAACTGTCTGGACCGCCTGCCGCCCCAGCTAGGCCAGTGTCACCTCCTCCGCAGGAACTGCCTGGTGGTGGAGGACCACCTGTTTGACTCACTCCCCCTAGAGATCAAGGAGAGTATCAATCAGGAAGCCAACGTGCCCTTTGCTAATGGGGTGTGAGTGACTGTCACTTTACCCATACAGGAATGGGATTACAAAAATGAGACAACTCTCCACAGTCAATGTTTTTAATTACAACATGTGAACTGAAAGAAAGGTTTTTGCTCAGGGCTGACTCGTCATGAAAGAACAGATTAGGTTTTAAACGGGTAGAAAATGGCACTGTGCTCACTCATTATGAAAGAAGATCCCAGGTACTGTGGAAAAAGCCATAAGTATGGTCTAGTTCAAGAATGGTAGGTTAGTTCCAGAGTTATGGGCTGGTTCCATAGTGATGGTCTGGTTCAAGAGTGATGATCTGGTTCAAGCGTGATGGTCTGGTTCCAGATTGATGGTCTGGTTCCAGAGTGATTGGGTGGTTCCAGAGTGATTGGGTGGTTCCAGAGTGACGGGCTGGATCCAGAGTGACGGGCTGGATCCAGAGTGACGGGATGGATCCAGAGTGACGGGATGGATCCAGAATGACGGGCTAGTTCCAGAATGACGGACTAGTTCCAGAATGATGGACTGGGGTGTAATCATTAGTCCAAACAGTTGCAAAACAGAACATTTTGCAACTAAAACTAGTGTTTCTATTGGACAATTCAGGTAGGTCCTTCCCCGTTTCATTCCATTTGCTTCTGTTTAAGAAATGTTTTGCAACAGAATCGGCGTAATGACTACATCCCTGGTTCCAGAATGAGGGTCTGATTCCAGAGTGACGGCTAGTTCTAGAATGACGACCATGTTTGTGTTAGACCACGAAATTATTAGTCAATGTTCTGAGGAAAATGGATGCTCCTTTTAATTATGGAACAGAGAATGGTGGTGTAGAATTTATAGATGCGAGGGATACATGTTCTGATGAGATTTTATGTTTGTTTTCTTTTGTTTTCTTCATGTTTTATAGCAACATTTTATGGAACGCCGTTTGGGTCTTTGTGTGTCAAAAAAGATACACGTCAAATAACACTTTGTCATGTCAAATAACACTATTTGTCATGTCAAATAACACTATTTGATGTGTCAAATAAGCTTGTTGACCAATCAGGACCGGAATATGACTGCACGTCACATAATAATTTAACGTGTTCATAATTTTTTTACGTAGTTATTACACATTGATTACACTATCACTTGTATTTCATATGTCACAACGATTCATCGATATATATGCTATGATGCTAGTACAGTGCTGGTCATAAAAAAAGCTAGCTAGCTCATGGATGCAAACAATGTCTTCCCCAAAAACATAGCAAAACGACATAATCTGTTTCAGTAAGCTAGGTATCATCTAAAATAACCCTAATTTATAAGACAGTTTTTATTTGATTAATGGTGGTCGGACCCATCTATGTGAAGCTAGCCACAATAAGGATTAGCCACAATAGTGAACTTTGCTGTTAGCCTTCAAAATAAAAGTATGTCAATGATAGTGTTGCAAATGAATACAAATTGTAGAATTATGCTATAATTGAATAGATCATGCTAAACGAGTTTGGAATGTTATATAAAATCGCAGCGCTAGCTGCGCCACCAGAGACTCTGGGTTCGCGCCCAGGCYCTGTCGCAGCCGGCCGCGACCGGGAGGTCCGTGGGGCGACGCACAATTGGCCTAGCGTCGTCCGGGTTAGGRAGGGTTTGGCCGGTAGGGATATCCTTGTCTCATCACGCACCAGCGACTCCTGTGGCGGGCCGGGCGCAGTGCGCGCTAATCAAGGGAGCCGGGTGCACAGTGTTTCCTCCGACACATTGGTGCGGCTGGCTTCCGGGTTGGAGGCGCGCTGTGTTAAGAAGCAGTGCGGCTTGGTTGGGTTGTGTTTCGGAGGACGCATGGCTTTCGACCTTCGTCTCTCCCGAGCCCGTACGGGAGTTGTAGTGATGAGACAAGATAGTAATTACTAGTAATTGGATACCTCGAAAAATTGGGAGAAAAGGGGGTAAAATTTTAATAAAAAGACAATAATTTGTTAATTTGACAAAAATCTGTTGAAATAACACTGTATGTATTAGACTTTAGAATTTCATTGGGGCATTACTTATTTCACTGTACAGCCTTACCTATGGATTGTGGATCAATGACATGGGGTATCAGTCTACTCAGTGACACACAGAGAACATTAGCATCGTAGCTCTTATTGTGGGACTCTGAAACTGTGAATTGAGCCACATTTATTGTCAACCTATGTGTATTGAACACTATTCCAGAGGAAAAATAATACTGTGTGGATGTTTGAGCCTGATAACTGAGGAGGACGTTGGGAAAAAAATTATTAAGTGTTGAGTAGACTGATACCCCATTTCATTGATCCCCAATCCTTAGGTAAAGCTGTACAGTGCAATGGTGATTTCACACAGTCACACTCCCGTGATAAGAGCTACAACACTAATACTTGTGTAAACTCTTCACAGTTGTGTTCTATGGGTGTCACCGAGTAGACTGATACCCCATTTAATTGCTTCACATTCCAACCTTGTTTAACATGATCTAGTCTAAATATGGCATGATTCCACCAATTGTAACCTTCTGCATCACTTTCAAATAGGTACTTTTATTTTGAAGGCAAACCGCAAATTCCACGATTGTGCCTAATCCTTATTGTGGCTARMTTCACAACACATAACCCGGTCAGGTCGAGCCTCATGAAGCTAGCTGGCTGCTTATAACGTTAGCTTTTGGCAACAGGGTTTAGTAGCTGGCTAGCTATTTATTTTCATGAACTGAAGTTCAGTTGCAATAGGTGAACAACAAGTGGCTACCTAGCTAATAATTACTCACAAGGATTCCTAAATCATTGCTAAGAATAATAAAAATGACTGCAGTTATTACTGGTCATTGTTTTCAGGCTGGTTGTATTGGTGTTAGCAAGGTACCAAGCCAAAGCTAGTCAGCTACCCCAGAAGTTGCGGTCCAACACAACATTCTACAATTAAACTGTGTTATTTGACATGTCAAATTAAAAGCTTATCTAACGTGTCAAATAGTGTTATTTGACGTGTATCTTTTTTGACACACAAAGACCCAAACGGCGTTCCATAACATTTCTCTACGTTTYACCTGAATCCAGGAAAGTCCATATCATGGCTGTCTGAAGAAAACCTCTCATAATTGTATGTTCGTTATTGGGTAAAGAGGGTAATTTTTTCTATTCCCTGAAAAGTGTTTGAAGATAAGACTTCATAAGCTATTTTGAATACATTGTCTTGTCATGAAATGTTCAGAGTCCAGTGAGGAGAGTTAATGCTTTCAATAAATGTACTTTTTATTTTATTTTTTACATTCMAAAATGTTATACGGTTTTCATTAGACAGCAACGATATGTGGCAGTTTCGGGAGTCCTCTCTCGATTTTTACTTTGGTCTTTTGTTATGTATATTTCATACAGTATATAACCTATGCCCCTATTGTGGTAGTACTGTACTGTCAGAACCACACTTAAGGAACAGACTGAAGAATCCATCAACAAGGATGATTATAAAACACTATTGCAGGGTTTCCCAAACTCGCTCCTAGGGACCCCAAGGGGTTGACGTTTAGTTTTTTGCACTAGCACTACACAGCTGATTCAAATAATCAACTAATCATCAAGCTTTGATAATTTGATTTGGCTGTGTAGTGTTAGGACAAAAACCAAAATGTGCACCCTTGATATGACAACTCCTATGCATAATTGATGTGCTATAATATGGTCTTGGCTGCTAACTAAATGACTGCATGTGTATGTTTAATATCCTAGTCTTTTGCTCATAAATGTGTCAGTAAAGTATTTAACTGTTTCAGCAGACATTTAACACATGTTCGTAACCCTATGACGCATTCATACTCAAATAAAACCATKTCCCGTATGTCTAGTGATTTCACAATATGTTTCAAGCATTTGAACTAGCTTACAAGCACTTATATGGTTGTAGGCTACCAGAATGGGATGCAGGCCATGCCAGGTCAGTTTTAATTGTTTTGCACCTTTCAATCAGTCAAGGGTTTCTTATTTTCTTGCATTCCATTGGTGGTGCACATTTAGTTATATGGCACGTATCTTTTCCATTAATTTGGGATTCAGACCTGCAGATATCTCCTAATGCATTTGGGCTGTTCTACACAACAGATGCTGTTAAATATGGATTCACCTCAACATAATACCACTTTTTTGTTGCATGGAATCATCTGACAAACTTAGATATTTGGGTGAACGTTCCCTTTAATTTGAAATTTTGTTCAACCAGTGAAAAATGCTGCTATCTCAAGTGCTGCAGTGTTCAGTCTCGTATAGTTAAACTATTTTGACTGATAAGGTATGACAATTGCAACTCAATAAAGGAATTGCTGAGCAAACAAACGGTGTCAAGTCTTGCATGGATTTGATGACAAGCTCATGGGGTTATGAGTTGTAGATTGCACTTGCAAAGTATAGATTTCAATTTTTGGAGSCCAAAAATCGAAATGTATCACTTTGGTCTCAGAAACAATCACAATGTGGACCATCGAAAGATTAGAATGATAGAATATTAGCATGTACAGTACCAGTCAAAAGTTTGGACACACCTACTCATTCAAGGGTTTTTCTTATTTTGACTATTTTCTACATTGTAGAATAATAGTGAAGACATCAAAACTATGAAATAACACATATGGTATCATGTAGTAACCAAAAAAGTGTTAAACAAATCAAAATATATTTTAGATTTGTCAAAGTAGACAGTATTTGCCTTGATGACAGCTTAGCATGCGCTTGGCATTCTCAACCAGCTTCACCTGGAATGCTTTTCCAACAGTCTTGAAGGAGTTCCCACATATGCTGAGCACTTGTTGGCTGCTTTTCCTTGACTCTGCAGTCCACCTCATACCAAACCATATCAGTTGGGTTGAGGTCAGGTGATTGTGGAGGCCAGGTCATCTGATGAAGCACTCCATCACTCTTCTTCTTGGTCAAATAGCCCTTACACAGCCTAGAGGTGTGTTGGGTCACTGTCCTGTTGAAAAACATATGATAGTCCCACTAAGCGCAAACCAGATGGGATGGCGTATCGCTGCAGAATTCTGTGGTAGCCATGCTGATTAAGTGTGCCTTGAATTCTAAGTTAAGCGCTGACAGTGTCACCAGCAAAGTGTAACAGTTAAACTTTAGTCCGTCCCCTCGCCCCGACCCGGGCGCGAACCAGGGACCCTCTGCACACACAGACAACAGTCACCCACGAAGCATCGTTACCCATCGCTCCACAAAAGCAGCGGCCCTTGCAGAGCAAGGGGAACCACTACTTCAAGGTCTCAAAGCGAGTGACGTCACCGATTGAAACGCTATTAGCGCGCACCACCGCTAACTAGCTAGCCATTTCACATCGGTTACAAAAGCACCCCCATACCATCACGCCTCCTCCTCCATGCTTCATGGTGGGAACCACACATGCGGAGATCATCCGTTCACCTACTCTGCGTCTTACAAAGACACGGCGGTTGGAACCAAAAATGTCAAATTTGGACTAATCTGACCAAAGGACAGATTTCCACCGGTCTAATGTCCATTGCTCATGTTTCTTGGCCCAAGCAMGTCTCTTGTTATTATTGGTGTCCTTTAGTAGTGGTTTCTTTGCAGCAAATCTGACCATGAAGGCCTGATTCACGCAGTCTCCTCTGAACAGTTGATGCTGAGATTTGTATGCTACTTGAACTATGTGAAGCATTTATTTGGGCTGCAATTTCTGAGGCTGGTAACTCTAATGAACTTATCCTCTGCAGCAGAGATAACTGAGTCTTCCTTTCCTGTGGCGGTCCTCATGAGAGACAGTTTCATCATAGCGTTTGATGGTTTTTGCGACTGCACTTGAAGAAACTTTAAAAGTTCTTGAAATTTTACAGATAGACTGACCTTCATGTCTTAAAGTAATGATGGACTGTCGTTTCTCTTTGCTTATTTGAGCTGTTTTTGCCATAATATGCACTTGGTCTTTTACCAAATAGGGCTATAATCTGTATACCACGCCTACCTTGTCACAACTTATTTCATAGTTTTTATCTATTACCTATTATTCTACAATGTAGAAAATAGTACAAATAAAGAAAAACCCTTGAATGAGTAGGTGTGTCCAAACCTTTGACAGGTACTGTACATATTTGATGCATTATTGATGAACTGCATTTTAATAGTGTTAATATGGAATAATGTGATGACATTACCTTTTCCAAATGATTACTATTTTCTCTCCATGATTGTGTTTTGAAACTTGTTTGAGAGAAATGTTTGCTCCTTGTTTTATATTGTATACATTTGTAGTACATGTTTTTACCAAGGTATTTATATTTAAAGTAATGAGAATAATGTGTAGAGAGACTGTCTAACCAAAAGGTTAGTATGAGTGATACGGGTGATTGATTGTTGTAATGGCCCTCAGCTACCATCTCTAGTCAAAGCTTGATTTCTGACTTGTAATGTTTGACAATCCGTAAATTAGGTGTGTTTGTCTGTGTATGTCAATCAATCAATCAATCAAGTTTATTTTATATAGCCCTTCGTACATCAGCTAATATCTCGAAGTGCTGTACAGAAACTCAGCCTAAAACCCCAAACAGCAAGCAATGCAGGTGTAGAAGCACGGTGGCTAGGAAAAACTCCCTAGAAAGGCCAAAATGTGCGTGTGTGTGTGTGTGGGTGTGTGTGTGTTTTGTGTGTGTGTGGCAGGGAATGATTACTTGATTAAGTTCCAATAATAAATAATATGCATTGTTTTGTAAACAACAGAAATAATAACGGGGTCTCATATGAAGCCATTGTGCTTTTATTTTTGTTTAGTATTCTATAGTTTTAAAAAGGGAGTATTTCCACAGTTGCTGAAAAACAACTGCATTTTAGTTTTTAAAATTATTATTTTAAGCATTTGAATAGAATATTTCGTCTTTTAATCATCTGATATTCTAATGTAACTCTTCTATATCTGTTAAACTAACAGAAGCTACATTTGAGTCCACTTACACCACCACCAAAAATACATTAGTTACAACTACATACTTCCTTCCTAACAGATCGTTCCAGGTTATGCAATCCTATGTGTTGACAACTGTCATTGTGTAATATTATTATTATACAAACCACACTGTGTACATGACAATGATTAATGCCATTAGGATAGACGATAACAATGTAATCCCTGCAGCACTCTCAAACCACTCCTGATCAAATTCCTCCTGGTTAGGCCTACCTGTCAATTTAATTTTCAGATAATGTATTACAGGCAAGAGATTTTTTTCAATGAACAATAAACACAATGAAATACATTTTTGACCTGTTTCATCTTTTGATACTTACAGTAGTTACCAATATGACTTTTTATTATTTCAATGAATGATCAGTTTATCGATCTGTTTTGAATGGGGTTCTCAGATCTGCACTTCTGCTTTCTCTTGGGAATGAGGATGCAACATAAAAGTTAATAAAGGTTAAATAAAATAAACAAATAAACATAAGAAAAGCCTATTGGAGGCCCTGATGGAGCGCAGGCCTAGTGGTGAACTGTCCCGGAGTGCCATCGTGTGGGCAGATAACGTTAATACAGGTTATTTCCTTGTAGATAGGCCTATTTACATGGCAAAACCAAAATATTGATCTTACTTCACTGACACTACTGTTATTTAGATATGTTTCTCTTCAAATAAAACGGAATTGTCTGTTTTTAATCCATATAGCAAATAATGCAGTCAAAGTTACCCGTGGTCCCGGCCACCCCCACAGGTGTTCAGGTGTGTCAATCATCCCAGTTGCTGGCTACGCATGTAGACAGGTAGCCTAACTGAGGTAATTAGCATGTTTCATCGTAGGTAGGCTATTTGACTGGTACTATTAAAATCATCACAGAGTTAATTGTCATCATCAAAAATAGTGACTAAAGTATTTTTAATAAAGACGTTGAGACACACTTCGGAGGGTCATCTCATCATGAAACACTAGACTATATCCGGAAGCAAGCCAAATATAAAGGGAGTAATCAAGTTTTCRCATGTAAATCCAGAGTTCTCCAATGCCTAGTATTAATTTGGGATTTCTTTGTTCATGTTGTTTGTACAGGAGTTCAAGTTGAGTAAATTTCGGAAGATAGTGTCTAAGCAGACAAAAGAGGAGCTCCCAAAAGCAGTCATGAAAGGTATGATGGTATGGCTTTTCTTCAGAATACCCACATGCCCTGGATTGCGAATGTCAGAGGAGGCTGGTGTGTGAAGCTATAAGAGGACATGGTCATTGTAATGGCTGGAATGGAATAAATGGAATKGAGTCAACATGTGGTTTTCATATGTTTGATGTGTTCAAAAACGTTCCATGAATGCCATTCCAGCCATTACAATGAGCCTGTCCTCTTATAGCTCCTCCCTCCAGCCTCCTCTGGTGAACGCTCCCTATTCAAAATCCATAACTTAATCCAGTCAATCAGATGGTCACAATCAGTCTGTAATGGAAATATTCCTTCAGTAGCCTGTCTCTCTATACCAGGAGTGACAGAGGAMGACTACATGAGAAAGATCAAGATGGTCCACTGTGTTGCCTGTGAAATTCACCTCCCTGCAGTCCTGTCTTCAACACTTTATTCCAGTTGTCCTTCACTTAACAGGTCTCAGCTCAAATGGTTTCAGGTCTACAACATTTACCAGTAAGAGAAGAATTTCTGTTCATAGAAAATATTGGTGATGTATATCCAGGGAGTGGATCCATTTGATATTGATGTATGGGAAGGAGGAGGAGCTGTTGAGTGAAGACCAGGAGGAAAGTAGCTCCAATGAAGCAGACCCAGATCAAGATGAGGCTTGGCACATTGCAGAGGAGGTACAACTGTAGGACTGTAGGGCTGAGAACAACATGTTTCACCTACTGTATGCTGTCCTCAGGTTTCTGTCAAAACAAAACAAGCAGTGTATGGATGCACTTAAAAGTAATTGTCAAGTGAAAGTCGCCCTTTTAAAAGTTAATATTCTTTTAACTAATGATGTTGTTGACTCACCCTATACTCATACTTGTGGCCAAAGCATAAATTGGARAAAACCCTCCCACATAAAACCCCCACCTCAAACTTGTATCTCAAATAGACCGTTTCAAAATGCTTGCCATTTCCTCGCATTAATATTCTTAATGACTGGTTTATGCCCACACCATTCTGTTGTTGGGGTACGCCCACACCATTCTGTTGTTGGGGTACGCCCACACCATTCCAACACAGAAAAGCTGCTTTTTAACATACTTAATGTGAAAACATTTGAAGGATACTATTTCACTAATTTTGTAATGAATTATAGGTCATATTTCATAGATATCTGGAAACACAGTACAGTTACTTTAAAGATAAGCTTGATTATGTTGTTGTCTATATCAATTCATATTTATAAGTGTGTGATTGCTTTGTGGTTCCAGGGAATCAAATTACTGGACACATTATTTTGTAATCTCTACAGAATATGCTGTCATGAAGTGGTGTGACTGACCATTCACCAAGTACCTGTATGGTATGTGTGGTTTCTTTAAGTAAAATTTTCAGATATTATGGCTTCTCTTCTTGTTGCCTTTACATTCAATGTCTTTCATAAACCACGTTTACATCCAACCATTTCATGCGGATGAATTACCTGACACAGGAAAAAAGTCACCACTGAGCTGATGGAAACTTGAAATGCAGAAAATGTGTTCGTTTGACAAGGTGGGATCATTTTGTCGGTAAAATTAATTACACGATGAAAACGCCTTTATGAACAAATATTGATATTATTGAGTACCACAGTATGAGTCATAATACCCATAAAACCTAGCGGTAAAACCCGTTAATGGTTCCAATCGTTTTTTCCCCCATTCACTTTACCGTCAGGGATTTTAGAACTACTTCATATAAGGTTTGACTTTCGTGTARGCTTACCCCGGCGTGATGTTTTGATAACAGCGCAAATCTCTCTCGGATAAGGTAACTTTTATCAATATATTTGCCTGTATTTACCCCTAAAAAATGAAATGCTAATTAGTCGCTATTGTGGCTATCACACAGAACTACACATCCTGTCGCAAGCTTAGATTTCATCCCTCTACCATTTGTAGTGAACTAGCTCTCCATCGATCTGAAGCAAGGATGGTTCTTTGCTATGTAGCGGATTGTAACCACTACTCCGATAAGCACACACGCATTTTATCATAGGGCAAGGGTATAGCTAGTTAGGCACCTTGGTTGGCTAGTTGGTTACATTAGCTAACGTTGCACCACAGATAGGTTTAGTTATAAAAACCTTTTGTTGCACAGTTTCCAAGGTTGGGTAGTTTACTTTCTAAATGTAATCCGTTACAGTTACTAGTTACCTGCCCAAAATTGTAATCATTAACGTAACTTTTGGATTACCCAAACTTAGTAATGTATTCTAATTACATTCAGTTACTTTTAGATTACTTTCCCCTTAAGAGGCATTAGAAGAAGACTAAAATGTATGTTACCAATTGAACCACATCTATTGCAGGATAAATCCATGTTAAAGTTTACATAGCTGGCCATATATGGATGTTCAATTTCACTTTATGGGTTGGTTATGTAGGCTTCTTCTAACCCATCGCTTTCTACTACATATAATAATATGATTAAATTAGACTTTGGTTTTTAATGTAAAGATATATCAGAATACCAGTCATTCCAATCAATGTTATACCCCTTGATCTTCAAGAATAGGACTTGGAAATATGGAAGTATAGATTAGCCAAATTGTTTTACCTGAGCATAACCTCAAAAGTAAGGACTTATTAGCCAGCCTTACTCTGTTGTTTATGATTTTGTTGTCATGGAGGACTGATTGGGCTCATTGATTCGAGTTGAAAATGAAAGCCATATGCTTCATTTGCTATAAGCCCATTGTTGAACTTTTTGTTGGTGACACTTTGATATCTTGATAATATGCAGCTGTTTAAAGGACTATTCAATAGATGAAACAATAACACAACGGTTGCCCTGCGTCTGTTTTGGTAAAAAGCTGAGGGATGGGCCTGGAGAAATGTAACTGCTCTCAGATTAATAGACAGAGCTATGTTATAACCATGTTATGAGGCAATACAGTGTTTATTTACATTTACAATGATTACAAACATCGGAGAAAAACATGCTTATATGTTGGGTTCTCATGGAGTGTGACAGTTGAACTAAGCTCATGGAGCCATTTATAAGTTATATTTTTCAAGAATCAAAGGATATATATAATTTATAAGTCCAAAAATGTATGTTGAAACTACATATTTCCCCTTTAAGTCTTTCAAAGGTGTGCGAGTTTGAACATGTGTCAATTAGGCCTATGGATGTAATTTTTTTATCAGCATGAATTAGATTGAGCAATAAAAAAAAAACTTTTATTCCATAGGCTGGGATCCGCACTGTGCAGCTTTTACAAGAGCGCATTTTTCACTGACTGTCCACTGGTTTCAAAAACAATGATTGATAGGCAGCTTAAATTTCTTGAATTCAACCATTACTGGGTTCAAATACACATTTAGATTTGTGAACATTCATCCACAACAACCACAATCCGTAAGGAGGAAATAGCTAAACGAGAGAGTAGCAGTGTGATTCATATCAATGCTCTATGTAGATAATAATAAGCGATATCTGTATCGCAGTAGGTTACACCACTGCTGTCATCCTTACCTCCAAGCGTTTATTCAAATTGGATAATCTTTGGAACCGACAGCAGTTGGACTGTACCCTACAACAGCCTATTCCTGCTCTTTTCCCACGATCCATCAACCCCATTTGGTATAGTGGTCTCTGACATCTGGTCAAACTCGCTCAGGTGGAACAAATGTAAATTTGCACAATTTTTCAATGCTGATTTGAATATTAAGTGTTAAAGATTTTTTTCGCTAACCTCCTTTCTGAATGTAAAAGTAATCCTCGAAGTAATCATCTAGCGTTATTACAATATTTGTGCTGGTAACCTAATGGATTACAGTAACAGATTTGTAATCCCTTACATGTAATACGTTACTCCCCAACCCTGACAGTTTCTCACCGTAGCGTAGACGGACTTTCCCTACAGGCGGTGACATGCTAGCAATTAGCACTAAATGGCTAACGTTGAATATCCTTTCCCTCGTGGACTAGTTAGCATGTCACCACCTGTGGGGTCTGAAAAGTCTGACTATACGAGCGATGAGCTCACGTAACCGTTAGCTAAATATTCCTGCCCTAGTGGGCTAACATTAGCTAGCATGTCACCTCGTGGAAAATGTACTACATGAACTGTGAGCTAACATTAACTAGCTGGCCAGCTAGCTCACAAAGGACTTGTGGACTCAATGTTTTACACAAACAGTTTTGTTCCACAAGTGCGTCTTTTGTACAATACTAATCAAATGACCTGTGAAGTCAATTATACATGTCAGCAGGGATGGAAATTAAGCTAGCCCGAGTCTAGTACTTTACAGACTGGGCTAGTATAAAATGTGCCAAACTAGCCTGACACTGCAAACATTTAGGACCTGAATGTAGAAATCGTGGTCTGCTGGGCTGTGCCCAAAATCCTACATCCCTGCATGTCATTCCCTTTCAGACAATCCCCCTATCACTGTTGGTCCTCCTCAGTAACCTCAAGGCTGAGGGTTATAACTTTCCTCTTGAGAATTAGAATTAGAAGTACAGTCATTTAACTCATCACAATACTTCTCCTCTTCGGGCAAATAGTACCCTAGACTGTTCTGATCATCTAGTTGAACATTCCAGATAATTCCTCAAATTCAAGCTGCTTCAATGGCATGAAAAACATTGCGTCAATATTGCCAAATCAACAATGTATACAATATACATCGTAATAAAATAATGAATAATAATGATATAAAATGGTAGTAAATAATAATACAATTTTTTTTTAAATAACAACAATAAAATGGTAACAGTCAATAGTAGAAATATAATAAATATAAAAGGCTAAACATGGACAATGAAACTATAACTAACTGTCACCCTCACCATTACATTAGTGCTACAACTACCATCATCATTGCTACTACTACTACTACCACCACCATCATAAAATTATTATAATTTCCATCACCCCTACTACCCATACTACTACTATTTGTAATAATCACAATAATAACAATAATAGTAATAACAACAATAATAMGTAAGTTACTGCTTACAATGCAGATGTTGTTATTAAGTGTCCCTCAGGCTATGGCAGGAAAATACTTATTTGGCTGCAAGAGGAGCTGTTGCTCCTTCGCCCATGAGTATTTTTTGTTTTTCCTCTGGGTATAATAAGTTAAGAAATTATCTGTCTGTCTCTCTCTCTCTCTCTCGCATGAGGGAGAGATACAGAGAGCGAGAGAGATCATTTTTTAAACTTATTATACGCAGAGGAAAAACAAAAAATACTCATGGGCAAAGGAGCCTTTTGCTTTCTTGTTGGCAGTTAATTTGAAATGTTGTCATTTAAATGTTGTCAGTTGTTTTGATTTGAGTTAATCATTCCACTTAAACTGGCTGGTTAGTTGGCTAACATACATACTGTGCAGATATATCTACAAATTTGCCTGGCTAAATAGTATAGTTTGAGAAGAAGTGGCATGATGCTGTGCTATGACATTTGAAAATGACCTGGTATAAGGTCAAAATGAGTTAAGCGGAAGCATCTGCTAACTACTTTAATTAATGCAAATACACAGGCAGCTTCCATTTTCCATTGGAAAAGAAAACCGTCCCTACATTTACTATAAAAGGAATCTCCACACAACAAAGAAATAATTTAAACATCACATACATAAATTCATATTATGCCCATGATAAAATAAAATGTGAATTGTGTTGTACTACTGAATGAAATTGTGAGGAGATGCACTCAGACCAGCTTTTGTGATTGAACTTAGGTACAGGCAGGGATGACTGGGGCCTTCAGGAGGTAAAACACACGGTGTAAGAAATTATTTGAACATCACAGATATAAATTCCCAATGTGCCCATGATAATTTTAACAACATGACTTTAGTTGGCTGCTTTGAGCAATCTAACATAACCTATTCTGGGAGCCTACTGTGTTTGTATGAACTATGTGGAATATTTTTTGACCATTGGCTTCCCTGAAAACAGGTACTGACAGGAGGCAAGACGAGAACGCTGATCCAGTGCACTCAGGATCCCAGACCCTGTGACTTAAAGCCCTGACCACTGCACATCCTTCCCTGTAGCCATTTTTAATGCCTTGATGTCCTTATTGTTATCTGTGCCCCACTTTACAGACAACACTCCATCCAACGACTGTAAACACCTTGAAATGCATTCATTCTAAGAAATGTGCTATATAAATAAAGTTTGATTTGATTGATGACATTACAGCTATAGAATATTTAATAAACTGTCATTTTCACATGAGGATAAGTGCAGTTTTTCCATAAACTTGTAATTGATAACTTGGGAATGCATGTAGCACATTGAATAAATACTGTGCCTTTGAAGATTTGTCTCTGGTCATGAAACTACAATACAGGCTGGATGTCTAAACAAAGTCAATTCTGAATGTCAATAGATTTTTAGATKAATTATTATCAATGACAAAATTCTAGAACTGAGTTATCACTCATTGAAGTCTGGTATTTGGGGTAATCTGATTAATGATTATACAGTATAATTTATTATTAAGTGGCTCTTTCCTTGTAGAATGTTGACAGCTGATTAGAAAGCATTGTATTGCTAAGATGCTCAAACTTAACTTAATAGCTACACTCTCCGACACAGGATAAACTTTATCCCTCATTCTGGCCCTGACCAAACTGGTAAGTTGCCCCTCACTATAGCTGCACTTTTCCACATGGCCAGACTTATAGTGGTCTTCTCCTCTTTAATGTTCTTATGCTCATCCTTGAAAAATGCCATAAGGTCTGAAATAGACACCAAAGTCTACATACTGTACAAAACTCACCTTGTCTGAGAGAATTACATGGCTATCAAAACGCCACGCCCGGTTAAGCCTACATGAAACACAGACTTTATATGAAGTACTTCTAAAATTCGAGATGCGAAAATGAATGGGAAGAAAACGATTGGAACCATTACCGGGTTTTACCGCTAGGTTTTATGGGTATTATGACTCGTCCACTGTGCCAGTGTAACGGATGTGAAATGACTAGCTAGTTAGCGGTGGTGCGCGCTAATAGCGTTTCAATCGGTTACGTCACTCGCTTTGAGACCTTGAAGTAGTGGTTCCCCTTGCTCTGCAAGGGCCGCGGCCTTTGTGGAGCGATGGGTAACGATGCTTCATGGGTGACTGTTGTTGATGTGTGCAGAGGGTCCCTGGTTCGCGCCCGGGGCGAGGCAAGGGGACGGTCTAAAGTTAAACTGTTACATTGAGTGCCGTGACCCGGATCACTGGTTGCTGCGGAAAAGGAGGAGGTCGAAAGGGGGGTGAGTGTAACGGATGTGAAATGGCTAGCTAGTTAGCGGTTGTGCGCGCTAATAGCGTTTCAATCGGTTACGTCACTCGCTTTGAGACCTTGAAGTAGTGGTTCCCCTTGCTCTGCAAGGGCCGCGGCCTTTGTGGAGCGATGGGTAACGATGCTTCATGGGTGACTGTTGTTGATGTGTGCAGAGGGTCTAATCTCATAATGTAGGTCGCCAACCCGCATTGTATCTGCGAGATGTTCGCTAGAGCGCATGTGCCAAGATCAGAGTGGGCCCATTTTCTATATAACGCAACGCAACAGTTTTTGTGACAAAACCATCAGTAGAGTTGAAAATACGATCAAAACCCATTTAACTTGTATTTTTCATTCGGTACATGGGAATTTAACGGCAAAAGTTATTTTTATGTGCTCTACGTCAGCATGCACAGTCTTTTATCCGCATAAAGTCAGTTTGATGGAAAACATCTCGAGGGGGGGGGGGGGATGCACATATTGTTTTATGCAGAATTTAGAATATTTGCATGAAAATTTGTCGCAAATATACTATACAACTTGATACAGGTTATGGTGAAGTGTTAAATATGGGTGGGAGGAGCTATAGGATGACAGACTCATTATAATGGCTGGAATGGAATAAATGTAATGGAGTCAAACATTGGTTTTCATATGTTTGTGTTTGATACCATTCCATTTATTCCATTCCTCCTATAGCTCCTCCTACCAGCCTCCTCTGGTAGGCAGATGACTTTGACCTAGACTGACAGTGTGTTTGTTATGACTCCTCTCCTATCAGGTTGACCAGGGAAACACACTGCCTAGAGTCCAGCCCATTATTTCCTTGAAATCAAAGAATAGGAATAACCTTGTCCTTGGTCACAAACATTCAATGTACTCTTCCATCATGGAAGACTCCTGCCATGTTGTCCATTTGTGAGGTGGTCGTTGACCATACCGATGGCCTTCAACTCATCCTGTGTGGCCTGGGGACAGAGACAGCATGTCCAGTGTTAAAGGGTACTTTAAGGTTTACTGGCAGCTCAAACTGTGGCTCGGCAGTCTAATAGGTCTACAGAGGTTGACATGTCCAACAAGGAAACCATGTTATTGTTTTAATGACATGGTATGCATGGAGGAATCACTGACTGCTCAGTGTGGAATGTGATTGGACAGGGTCTGTGGTTGCACACCTATTTGACCTGAACAGTGAGGAATACGAGAATGTAGTGGTTTTATGTCATGGGGCTTTTACATGTGGAGTTTCCGGGACACAGGTTAATACTAGTCCTAGACTAAAAACTATTTCTATGCAGATTCTCCATTGAGCAGGTGTTTTTAGTCTAGGACTAGGCTGTTAACAGGAAGTGTGATAATATGTAGTTGTGTATTTTGTTTGAGTCCCAAATACTATAGCACACTATTCCCTTTATTGTACTATGGACCCTGGTCAAAGTAGTGCACTATAAAGGGAGAAGCTAGAGTGATGGCTTGGTTGTGAAGGGGAATTTGGATGAGTGTATGACCTGTTACGTCATCTCTGCCCGGAGATACAGGGAGTAGATCTCCAGCGATAGCACTTTGATTAAAATKATGTTTTAATGATTTCTGTAGGGCATCTTTCTCYCCCCCTCTGTGCGAACCCCTATCCCCTTCACCTTCCCTCTTTCCCCTACAAATTAAGACGTAGAGTAATTTGAAAACATTTAGTGATGAAACTCTCTAGCTACTTCCTAAATGGCATCCTATTCCCTTTATAGTGCACTACTTTTGACCAGAACCCTATGAGCCATTGCCAAAAGTCGTGCCTTAAAAAAGGAATAGGGTGCCATTTGGAACACACTATCTACTCTCTATGAAGTCTACTAATTACCGCAGTGTGAACCTCGCATGGGCACCATGGGCACCCGCGGTATGTTGGTTGGCAGCTTTGATGTCTCCAGTCTGCTGCCTTCCTGGCCAAAGCGCCTGATAGTTTAGGGCCAAAGATCGTCCTGATTGGCTATAATTGGGACAGCTTGTTTTAGAAAAAGGGCATCGGATGACTTTGACAGCTGTGTCGCCCTGTCAATGCCCCTAGTCACTGCTAACCACCCACTCCCTCACTCCTCGTCTTCCGATTGCGTGCCCAGGGGCATCATGGGTAGCCGTGTCACTTATTAAGGAGACTGTGGCTGTAAAGTGACAGATGTCCTGATATAATCTGGCTGCCTCTTTGGCCTCTGTCTGTCTAGTTAGTACACATGGTTTAGGAGTTTGTGGGGACTAGCAGACAGACCAGGGTGCTGTTGTMTAATAACTGTACATTTTTGGGGAGAGCCGGCCCTTCCTTTTGCGAGGTGGGTTCAGTGACAGACTCAGAGCACTTCATCTCTTTGCAGTGTTGGGGAGTAGTGAACTACATGTAGCTCAACTAGTAATTGATCTACATTTTGCAGTAGCTTGGTGGTAGCTCAACTCAATTCTAATCAGTAGTTAATAATTTCTTTAGCATGTAGTGGTATAGGTAACTACTGAAACTACTTTCTTTGCGAAAATATGGGTGAAGGAGGCAACAATTTCCTTTTTTTCTCAGAATGGCGTAATTCTCATTTAAACATAATTTTTGTATTATAGGCATATTTACTATTTTACTTTTTATTTTGTTTACATGGCCCCAAAGGGATGACAAGATGGCGCCGATAGAGATGGCAGCTTCGCTTCAAGTCCTTAGGAAACTGTGCAGTATTTCGTTTTTTATGTATTATTTCTTACATTGTTAGCCCAGAAAAACTTTACATACAGCCGGGAAGAACTATTGGATATCAGAGAGACATCAACTTACCAGCACAACCAGCACTACGACCAGGAATACGACTTTCCCACAGCGGATCCTTTGTCTGCACCTCCCAGGGCAATTGAACTTTTTCCAGAGGCTGACCCAAAACAACGCCGGAGGAGGAGAGGGTGCTGGAGCGGTCTTCTAGTGAGGCATCGGATGCGCGCATACCACCCACCGCTTCCGAGTATATTACTCGCTAATGTCTAATCCCTAGTTAACAAAGTCGACGAAATTAGGGAAACTGTTGCTTTCCCAAGAGATATCCGGGATTGTAACATACTCTGTTTCACAGAGACATGGCTTGCTGTGGACATGCTGTCGGAGTCCGTACAGCCATCGCGCCGACAGGAACAAGCATCTCTCTGGTAAGAAGAAGGGCGGGGGTGTATGTTTCATGATTAACACCTCATGGTGTAATTGGAACAACATACAAGAACTCAAGTGCTTTTGGTCACCAGAACTAGAATTCCTCACAATCAAATGCCGACCGTATTATCTCCCACGAGAACTCTCTTCGGTTATCGTCACAGCTGTGTATATCGCCCCGCAAGCGGATACCAAGACGGCCATCAAGGAACTTCGCTGGACTTTATGCAAACTGGAAACCATATATCCTGAGGTTGAATTTATTGTAGCTGGGGATTTTAACAAAGCTAATCTAAGAACAAGGCTACCTAAATTCTATCAGCATATCGATTGCAGTAYGTGAGTGAGTAACACACTTGACCACTGCTACTCTAACTTCCACGATGCATACAAGGCCCTCCCTCACCCTCCTTTTGGCAAATCTGACCATGACTCCATCTTGTTGCTCACCTCCTATAGGCAGAAACTAAAACAGGAAGCGCCCGTGCTTTGGTCTATCCAACGCTGGTCTGACCAATCTAATTCCACGCTTCAAGATTGCTTCGATCACGTGGACTGGGATATGTTCCTGGTAGCCTCAGACAATAACATTGACTTATACAGTGGGGCAAAAAAGTATTTAGTCAGCCACCAATTGTGCAAGTTCTCCCACTTAAAAAGATGAGAGAGGCCTGTAATTTTCATCATAGATACACTTCAACTATGACAGACAAAATGAGAAAAGAAAATCCAGAAAATCACATTGTAGGATTTTTAATTTATTTATTTGCAAATGATGGTGGAAAATAAGTATTTGGTCAATAACAAAAGTTTATCTCAATACTTTGTTATATACCCTTTGTTGGCAATGACAGAGGTCAAACGTTTTCTGTAAGTCTTCACAAGGTTTTCACACACTGTTGCTGGTATTTTGGCCCATTCCTCCATGCAGATCTCCTCTAGAGCAGTGATGTTTTGGGCTGTTGCTGAGCAACACGGACTTTCAACTCCCTCCAAAGATTTTCTATGGGGTTGAGATCTGGAGACTGGCTAGGCCACTCCAGGACCTTGAAATCTCTTACGAAGCCACTCCTTCGTTGCCCGGACGGTGTGTTGGGATCATTGTCATGCTGTAAGACCCAGCACGTTTCATCTTCAATGCCCTTGCTGATGGAAGGAGGTTTTCACTCAAAATTTCACGATACATGGCCATTCATTCTGTCCTTTACACGGATCAGTCGTCCTGGTCCCTTTGCAGAAAAACAGCCCAAAGCATGATGTTCCACCCCCATGCTTCACAGTAGGTATGGTGATCTTTGGATGCAACTCACCATGCTTTGTCCTCCAAACACGACGAGTTGAGTTTTTTACCAAAAAGTTCTATTGGTTTCATCT
Organism: Salvelinus sp. IW2-2015; assembly: GCF_002910315.2. Lineage (NCBI taxonomy): Eukaryota > Metazoa > Chordata > Actinopteri > Salmoniformes > Salmonidae > Salvelinus > Salvelinus sp. IW2-2015. The sequence continues at coordinate 28,537,828 of NC_036856.1, forward strand.
GACCATATGACATTCTCCCAATCTTCTTCTGGATCATCCAAATGCTCTCTAGCAAACTTCAGACGGGCCTGGACATGTACTGGCTAAGCAGGAGGACACGTCTGGCACTGCAGGATTTGAGTCCCTGGCGGCGTAGTGTGTTACTGATGGTAGGCTTTGTTACTTTGGTCCCAGCCTCTTGCAGGTCATTCACTAGGTCCCACCGTGTGGGGTCTGGGATTTTTGCTCACCGTTCTTGTGATCATTTTGACCCCACGGGGTGAGATCTTGCGTGGAGCCCAGATCGAGGGAGAGTATCAGTGGTCGTGTTAGTCTTTCATTTCCTAATAATGCTCCCACAGTTGATTTCTTAAACCAAGCTGCTTACCTATTGCAGATTCAGTCTTCCCAGCCTGGTGCAGGTCTACAATTTTGTTTCTGGTGTCCTTTGACAGCTCTTTGGTCTTGGCCATAGTGGAGTTTGGAGTTGACTGTTTGAGGTTGTGGACAGGAGTCTTTATACTGATAACAAGTTCAAACAGGTGCCATTAATACAGGTAACGAGTGGAGGACAGAGGAGCCTCTTAAAGAAGAAGTTACAGGTCTGTGAGAGCCAGAAATCTTGCTTGTTTGTAGGTGACCAAATACTTATTTTCCACCATAATTTGCAAATAAATTAATTTAAAATCCTACAATGTGATTTTCTGGATTTTTTTCCCTCATTTTGTCTGTCATAGTTGAAGTGTACCTATGATGAAAATTACAGGCCTCTCATCTTTTTAAGTGGGAGAACTTGCACAATTGGTGGCTGACTAAATACTTTTTTGCCCCACTGTACGCTGACTCGGTGAGCGAATTTATAAGGAAGTGTATAGGAGATGTTGTAACCACTGTGAATATTAAAACCTTCACTAACCAGAAACCGTGGATTGATGGCAGCATTCGCGCAAAACTGAAAGCACATACCACCACATTTAATGGAAACATGACCGTATACAAACAGTGTAGTTATTCCCTCCGTATGTCACGACTTCTGCCGAAGTTTGTTCCCCTGCCTGTTCGGGCGGTGCTCCGCGGTCGTCGTCACCGGGCTGCTAGCCGCCACCGATCCCTTTTTCGTTGTCTGTTGGTTGTGTCTTGTTAGTTTCACCTGTGTCCTGTTGTATGTGTTTGATGAGCTTCCTTATTTATATTATGTGTCCCCGCCCTTGTTTTGTGCGGGAGAGTTTTGTGTTACGTGTGTGTAAGGTAGAGGTGTTTATGTTCTGGACCTGGCACCCTGTGTTTTGGGTGGTCCAATTTATTTAACCGTACCCTGTGTTTGGGCTTGTGGTTTTTTCTGTGTGCCGTATTAAAGTGCACCTTTTTTCCCTGTGGAACTCTCTGCACCTGATTCCTTCCTCACCAGCCTAGTCCCGCGTGACACCGTAAAGCAATCAAACAAGCAAAGTGTCAGTATAGAGACAAAGTGAAGTTGCAATTCAACGGCTAAAACACAAGATATGTGGCAGGGTCCACAGACAATCACAGATTACAAAAAGAAAACCAGCCCCGTCGCGGACCAGGATGTCTTGCTCCCAGACATATTAAACAGCGTCTTTGCGCGCTTTGAGGACAACACAGTGCCACTGACACGGCCCGCTACCAAAGATTGTGGGCTCTCCTTCTCCGTAGCCGACGTGAGTAAAACATTTAAACGTGTTAACCCTCGCAAGGCTGCCGGCCCAGACGGCATCCCTAGCTGTGTCCTCATAGCATGCACAGACCAGCTGGCTGGTGTGTTGACAGACATATTCAATCAATCCCTATCCCAGTCTGCTGTCCCCACATAAGTCAAGATGGCCACTATTGTTCCTGTTCCCAAGAAAGCTAAGGTAACTGAAGTAAATGACTATTGCCCCGTAGCAATCACTTCTGTCATCATGAAGTGCTTTGAGAGACTAGTCAAGGATCATATCACCTTCACCCTACCTGTCACCGTAAACCCACTCCAATTTGCTTACCGCCCCAATAGGTCCACAGACGATGCAATCGCCATCACACTGCACATTGCCCTATCCCATCTGGACAAGAGGAATACCTATGTAAGAATGCTGTTCATTGACTACAGCTCAGCATTCAACACCATAGTACCCTCCAAACTCATCATTAATCTTGAGGCCCTGGGTCTCGACCCCCCCTGTGCAACTGGGTCCTGGACTTCCTGATGGGCCACTCCCAGGTGGTGAAGGGAGAAAACAACATCTCCACTCTGCTGATCCTCAACACTAGGGCCACACAAGGGTGCATTCTCAGCCCTCTCCTGTACTTCCTGTTCACCCACGACTGTGTGGTCTTACACGCCTCCAACTCAATCATCAAGATTACAGACGACACTACAGTGGTAGGCTTGATCACCAACAATGACGAGACAGCCTACAGGGAGGAGGTGAGGGCCCTCTAAGTGTTGTGTCAGGAAAATAACCTCTTACTCAATGTCAGCAAAACAAAAGAGATGATCGTGGACTTCAGGAAACAGCAAAGGGAGCATCCCCCTATCCACATCGATGGGACAGCAGTGGAGAAGGTGGAAAGTTTTAAGTTCCTCGTGTACATATCACTGACGAACTGAAATGGTTCACGCACACAGACAGTGTGGTGAAGAAGGCACAACAGTGCACAACAGTGCCTCTTCAACCTCAGGAGGCTGAAAAAATGTGGCTTGTCACCAAAAACCCTCACTAACTTTTACAGGTGCACAATTGAGAGCATCCTGTCGGGCTGTATCACTGCCTGGTACGGTAACTGCACTGCCCACAACCGCAGGGCTCACCAGAGGGTGGTGAGGTCTGCACAACTCATCACCAGGGGCAAACTACCTGCCCTCCAGGACACTTAGAACACCTGATGTCACAGGAAGGCAAAAAAGATCATCAAGGACAATAACCACCCGAGCCACTACCTGTTCACTCCGCTTCCATCCAGAAGGCGAGGTCAGTACAGGTGCATCAAAGCTGGGACAGAGAGATTGAAAAACAGCTTTTATCTCAAGGCCATCAGATTGTTAAACAGCCACCACTAGTACAGAGAGGTGGCTGCCTACCTACGGACTCAATATCATTGGCCACTTGAATGAATGGAACACTAGTCACTTTAACAATACCACTTCAAATGTTTACATATCTCACATTACTCTTCTCATATGTTTATGCTGTATACTGTATCCTTCACTGTCTATTCTTCACTATCTACTGCATCTTAGCCACTCTGTCACTGCTCATCAATATATTTTATACTTATATATTCTCATCCCATTCCTTTACTAGATTGTGTGTATTAGGTTTGTTGTGGAATTTGTTAGATATTAGGTTTTGTTGTGGAATTGTTAGATATTACCTGTTAGATACTGCTGCACTGTCAGATCAAGAAGCATAAGCATTTCGCTACACTCGCAATGACATCTGCTAACCATGTGTATGTGACCAATACAATTTTATTTTATTTTATTTGATCTGTTCTTGCAAATTAATAGTCCGCCCCAACATTTCAGATTTACATACAGTTGAAGTCTGAAGTTTACATGCACCTTAGCCAAATACATTTAAACTCAGTTTTTCACAATTCCTGAAATGTAATCGAAGTAAAAATTCCCTGTCTTAGGTCAGTTAGGATCACCACTTTATTTTAAGAATGTGAAATGTAGAGACAATGATTGATTTCAGATTTCAGATCACATTCCCAGCGGGTCAGAAGTTTACATCCACTCAATTAGTATTTGGTAGCATTGACTTTAAATTGTTTAACTTGGGTCAAATGTTTCGGGTAGCCTTCCACAAGCTTCCCACAATAAGTTGGGTGAAGTTTGGCCCATTCCTCTTGACAGAGATGGTGTAACCTAGTCAGGTTTGTAGGCCTCCTTGCTCGCACATGCTTTTTCAGTTCTGCCCACATATTTTCTATAGGATTGAGGTCAGGGCTTTGTGATGGCCACTCCAATAGCTTGACTTTGTTGTCCTTAAGCCATTTTTCCACAACTTTGGAAGCATGCTTGGGGTCATTGTCCATTTGGAAGACCCATTTTTGACCAAGCTTTAACTTCCTGACTGATGTCTTGAGATGTTGCTTCAATTTATCCACATAATTTTCCCTGTCTCTTATACACATCTAGATGTGTATAAGAGACAGCCCAGCACCTTCACAAGGTCCTTTGCTGTTGTTCTGGGATTGAATTGCACTTTTCGCACCAAAGTACGTTCATCTCTAGGAGACAACACTGCTCCTTCCTGAGCTGTATGGCGGCTGGTGTTAATACTTGCGTACTATTGTTTGTACAGATGAACGTGGTACCTTCAGGTGTTTGGAAATTGCTCCCAAGGATGAACCAGACTTGTGGAGGTCTACAATTTTTTTTCTGAGGTCTTGGCTGATTTCTTTTGATTTTCCCATGATGTCAAGCAAAGAGGCACTGAGTTTGAAGGTACACCTCCAATTGACTCAAATGATGTCAATTAGCCTATCAGAAGCTTCTAAAGCCATGGCATCATTTTCTGTAATTTTCCAAGGCACATTCAACTTAGTGTATGTAATCTTCTGACCCAGTGGAATTGTGATACAGTGAATTATAAGTGAAATAATCTGTCTGTAAACAATTGTTGGAAGTATTACTTGTGTCATGCAAAAAGTATATGTCCTAACCGACTTGCCAAAACTATAATTTGTTAACAAAACATTTGTGGAGTGGTTGAAAAACGAGTTTTAATGACTCCAACCTAAGTGTATGTAAACTTCCGACTTCAACTGTATGATACTATTTCATGAGGTAGTTTGGATGTAGTGAACAACTTTTTAAAAGCAACTTTAGTTAAATAAATGTTACTTTTCGTAGGCGTAGCTTTAGCGTATCTTAACTTCTTTGAGTGTGAAGTAATTAGTAGCTTGGTAAAGTTTTTTCAGTGTAGCTTCCAACACTGTCTCTCCCAAAGAGCACCCTATCCCCTATATATTGTACACTACTTTTGACCAGAGTCCATAGATAGTGCACTATGTAGAGAATAGGGTGCCATGTGGGATGTAGCCATTACCCCCAGATTGGGAGATGTATCCCCTCTCTCTTCTCTTCTCTCCCCTGTGGTGCAGACCTTGACTTTCAGGGGTTCACTGCTATTGAAGTACACTACATGACCAAAAGTATTTGGACACCTGCTCGTCGAACATCTCTTTCCAAAACCGTGGGCATTAATATGGAGTTGGTCCCCCCTTTGCTGCTATAACAGCCTCCACTCTTCTGGGAAGGCTTTCCACTAGATGTTGGAACATTGCTGGCGGGACTTGCTTCCATTCAGCCACTAGAGCATTAGTAAGGTAGGGCATGGATGTTGGGCAATTAGGCCTGGCTCGCAGTCGGCATTTCAATTCATCCCAAAGGTGTTCGATGGGGTTGAGGTCAGGGCTCTGTGCAGGCCAGTCAAGTTCTTCCACATCAATCTCGACAAACATTTCTGCATGGACCTTGCTTTGTGTACGGGGGCATTGTCATGCTGTAACAGGAAAGGGCCTTCCCCAAACTGTTACCACAAAGTTGGAAGCATAAAATTGTCTAGAATGTCATTGAATTCTGTAGTGTTAAGATTTCCCTTCACTGGAGCTAAGGGGCCTAGCACGAACCATGAAAAACTGCCCAAGACTATTGTTCCTCCTCCACAAAACTTGGCACTATGCATTCAGGCAGGTAGTGTTCTACTGGCATCTGCCAAACTCAGATTCATCCGTCGGACTGCCAGATGGTGAAGTGTGATTCAAAACTCCAGAGAATGCATTTTTACTGCTCCAGAGTCCAATGGTGGTGACCTTTACAACACTCCAGCTGACGCTTGGCATTGTGCATGGTGATCTTAGGCTTGTGTGCGGCTGCTCGGCCATGGAAACCCATTTCAAGAAGCTCCCGACGAACAGTTATTGTGCTGATGTTATTTCCAGAGGCAACTGAACTTACAGTTGACTGGGCCAGCTTTAGCAGGGTTGAAATTTGACGAACTGACTTGTTGGAAAGGTTCCCTTCTATGCCACATTAAAAGTCGTTGAGTTCTTCAGTACGGGCCATTCTACTGCCAATGTTTTTGCTATGGAAATTGCATGGCTGTTTGCTCGATTTGATACACCTGTCAGCGTCGGGTTTGGCTGAAATAACCAAATACACTAATTTGAAGGGGTGTCCACATACTGTTGATCATGTAGTGTATTTATCAATCTAAATTTGGGCTGTGTGTTGCCCCCTGCATGACACGGGATAAATTAGGGTTTGGGTCCTGAGGTAGGCTATGTCTCCCATCCCCCCCCTATGTCTCCCCCCCCCCTCAACCAGCCTAGGAGATTCAGATTCAGCCTAGGAGATTCTTTTTAGCTTCTTTCACTAGTAAAATTATCAAGGACCTTGCGAGCCCCCAGCCTGGTCTCATAGACTAGACTGAAATGTACACTACCGTTCAAAAGTTTGGGGTCACTTAGACATTTCTTTGTTTTGAAAGAAAATAAATAAMAAAATTGCCCATTAAAATAACATCAAATTGATCAGAAATACAGTGTAGACATGGTTAATGTTGTTAATGACTATTGTAGATGGAAACGGCTGATTTTCAATGGAATATCTACATAGGTCCATTATCAGCAACCATCACTCCTGTGTTCCAATGGCACGTTGTGTTAGCTAATCCAAGTTTATCATTTTAAAAGGTTAATTGATCATTAGAAAACCCTTTGCAATTATGTTAGCACAGCTGAAAACTGTTGTTCTGATTAAAGAAGCAATAAAACTGGCCTTCTTAAGACTAGTATCTCCCGGGTGGCGCAGTGGTCTAGGGCACTGCATCGCAGTGCTAGCTGCGCCACCAGAGTCTCTGGGTTCGCGCCCAGGCTGGGCTGGGTTCGCGCCCAGGCTTTGTCGCAGCCGGCCGCAACCGGGAGATCCGTGGGGCGATGCACAATTGGCATGGCGTCGTCCGGGTTAGGGAGGGTTTGGCCGGTAGGGAGGGTTTGGCCGGTAGGGATATCCTTGTCTCAGTATGTAAAAAATAAATAATAATAAATGTAATAAAATGTATGCACTCTACTGTAAGTCGCTCTGGATAAGAGCGTCTGCTAAATGACTAAAATGTAAATGTAAAAATGTAGTTGAGTATCTGGAATATCAGCATTTGTGGGTTTGATTACAGGCTCAAAATGGCCAGAAACATAGAGCTTTCTTCTGAAACTCGTCAGTCTATTCTTGTTCTGAGAAATGAAGGCTGTTCCATGCTAGACATTTCCTTAGAAACTGAAGATCTCGTACAATGCTGTGTACTACTCCCTTCACAGAAATGCACAAACTGGGTCTAACCAGAATAGAAAGAGGAGTGGGAGGCCCCGGTGCACAACTGAGCAAGAGGACAAATCTTCAACTGGTAGCTTCATTAAATAGTACCCGCAAAACACGTCTCAACGTCAACAGTGAAGAGGCGACTCCGGGATGCTGGCCTTCTAGGCAGAGTTCATCTGTCCAGTGTCTGTGTTCTTTTGCCCATCTTAATCTTTTATTTTTATTGGCCAGTCTGAGATAATGCTTTTTCTTTGCAACTCTGCCTAGAAGGCCAACAAATCTGAGACTCTCAAATTAGTATGATGGGAGACATAGCCTACCTCAGGACCCAAACCCTAATTTATCCCGTGTCATGCAGGGGGCAACACACAGCCCAAATTTAGATTGATAAATACACTACATGACCAAAAGTATGTGGACACCCCTTCAAATTAGTGTATTTGGCTATTTGACAGATGTATCAAATCGAGCACACAGCCATGCAATCTCCATAGACAAACATTGGCAGTAGAATGGCCCGTACTGAAGAACTCAACGACTTTTAATGTGGCATAGAATGAAACCTAAGCTTCATCCTAACTTGACCCCTAACCCCTAGCCTAGCTACCTAGCTAACGTTGGCCACAACAATTGGAATTCGTAACATATCATATTTTTGCAATTTTGTAACATATTATGAGAATTACCATTTGTAAMATATTGTTTGAATTGCAATTCGTAACATATCATACAAAGTGTAATTTGAAACATATCATATAAAAAGGATATGGAAATACACGAATGAATACATACCATACCATACGAAACGTAACATATCATACTAATTGAATTTCAATATGTACATTTACTATGTTACGTCTACCCCTGAGTCCAGGTCGGAGCCCTGGGTTCCCCTGGAGATAAAATCAATAATGGAGTTTTGATTTGAGCTACACAGGCCTTGACAATGGACTTCTTTAATTTATCCACATGCCTGCTGCGTCACAGAAGGTCAGAACAAGACATCAACTGCAACAGTGAGGGAAACAGAGAGAACAATAATAAACGGTTTTAGTCCAAAAAGGGTGAGCTGTAGATGTTAAAAAATAATAATAATTTAAAAATCAAACGTGTTCTGCTGTTTCTTAAATTTGAACACCCTCAAAATGATTTATGCACACCATAAAACACCCAGCGTTATTAGTCATAGGGCTTGATGTAATCTCCCGTGGGCAGATTCTGCATATACGTAGCTGATCACATTACGTGAGATTTTATTTCCTGGTTAACAGAGGCCTGATTAGGCCTGATCTGAAGTCTCAACCTGGTCTCAGAGCATTTCATATTATTCTGAATATTACATCTGAGACTATCCATTTATTATGATATGTTGCAATATATTACCAATTAGGAAACCGTATGATATGTTATGAATTCTAGCTACCTTTAGCTAGCTGGCTTACTTTAGCTTGGCTATGGGTTAGGGTTAGGGGTTATGGTTAAGGTTACGGTTGAGTTAAGGAGTTAGGTTAAAAGGTTGTAATTAGGGTTAGGGTTAACTAACATGCTAAATAGTTGCAAAGTAGCTAAAAAGTAGTAAGTAGTTAAAAAGTTGCTAAAATGCTAAATGTATACATGATGAGATTCAAACTCTTAAACTTTGGGTTACTAGACGTTCACATTATGCGCCCCACCCTGACAAACCACTCTACTTTCATTTTTGCCTTAAGTAACTATTTGTCTTATGTAACCATACCAAACTTAACATATCATTCTAATTTCAGTGTCCCGTATTTTAATATATTATGTTTCTTCTAGTCTATGACATCAGGCTGGAAATCTAGTAGGCTATATGATCTGCAACCCCAGTTCTTTTGTTGCATGCTCAAACACCTAACTGTTGTCCAAACTGTCTGGTTTCTGTGGTAAATCAGAGTTAAATATTTGGTAGTAAAATCAATTAGGGAAATTGTACATATCATTAAATAATTTGCTATTTGAGATAATCACAATAACCTGGAGCTCTCTGTTGTGGATAGTGGACCTAAACATTTCACAGTACTAGTTAACAGTTCATGTATGTTATGTTCTACATCTACCGCTAGAGGACGCTCAAACCATAACATTAGATTGACTCCTGACATATTTTTATTTAGCCACATGCACATTTTGCAGTACGGTGAAATTTAACTCGAGCTCCAACAGTGCAGGTGTGAATGTAACAATAAAAAGCACATTATTAATAATATATACATGATTTAAAGTGACTGAACAATCAACATATAGCTTACTTCTTGAGATTCATCAGATTATATATATTATATTGCTTGTAGTGAATAGATAATGTTGTTTTAATACATTTTATTTTGACATTTCATTTGATTACAACAATTCAAAGTAATTATTTTCATATTTTATCACTCCAAACACTCATTGCTATACCTGCAATATATGTATTGAGTTTTAAAATAACAAATACATCACAATATATTACAACTAGTCAGTAGGGTTTCACTGCTGATATTGTCCCGAGATAATAATCATATGCATTTTGAACCAGAGAGCCATATTTTGCACAAGACTTGCTAAGATGTTTGCTCAATGTCAATTTCTGAATTTGAAATTCCACACAAATGGTTTATTACCACTTTATTGATGTATCCTCCGCTGACTTTGTTAAATTATTCATGAATCTACCCCTCAAGAAAACACTGTTTGCTCTGCCTCAATCTGTGTTTGGTATCAACACAGGAATTCACAGAGCCATCACAGCTATAATCCTAGTTTATCATCTCATTTAATGCACTTTAGTGTTGTGTTTTTTCATATCCTAATAAATGTGCGCAAAAAATAATTTCCCCTTGTCCCACTTGTCATTGGTGGTGGTTTGGGCTTGTCAAAATTACATGATTGGTCAGAATGTAATTCCTTTCAATCAGAGTTTTTTGGGACCTAATGTGATGTGACAGTTGAATTGAGGCTCTGAGTTTCTCTCTAAATACTTCTCATAGCGATGACTTAAACACCCCCAGGAGGCTCAGTAGAGGTTCCCTTTGAACAAACACCTGAGGGAGACTAAACTGGGACTGAACCAGCACCTAGAGGTCTTATCAACCAGCACTGGGACCGCTACACCAACTAGACAGATTAACCCAAATGGCACCCTATTCCCTATATAGTGCACTACTTTTGACCAGAGCCCTCTGGGCCCTGGTCAAAAGTACTGCACTATAAAAGGAATAGGGTGCTATTTGGGATGCACAACCAGGCCTGTTTGGGTTTATCAAACAGTACAATGGGTAATTTCTCCTGCCACTGCGGAGGAGAGAAAAAGGGAAGAAAAAAGAGAGAAGGGAGTATGTTTAAGAGAGAATCTTTATCTGAGCTTAATTTTCCATGCTCTAGCAGAGTGGAGGATTTCTCCCCCAGTACAGATCTCTTTGTCAGATCCTACGTACCCAGAATAGACCCAGGGGTGCTCAGAGAACATACGCATCACCTAGATTTGCCTTCCAGCTCTCTTCACTTCTCTCCAGTGATTGCTCTCTCTCTCTCTCTCTCTCTCTCTCTCTCTCTCTCTCTCTCTCTCTCTCTCTCTCTCTCTCTCTCTCTCTCTCCCATTCCTATTCCCCCGCGCACTCTCTCTCCCTCCACTGGCTTCTTTGTGTTAAAAGAGACGAGCGAGCATTTTGGAAATCAAATCTCAGTTTGTCGGAAGTAAAACCTGGAGATGCGAGGGACTTCAATTGAAATAGATTTTCGCGAAACATAATTGTTCTGAAGCACATGATACACACACACAACCCCATCGCTCCCCTAGCTACCTTTCACACTGCGGTGGCAACACACAGCTGCACAGTCCATTAAAGGAAACACTGCAATTAATGTAATGTCCTCTAGCAATGCACCTCCCCAATATGTGAATAACTGCAGTAATGGAAAGATTATTAATCAGTTTCCAATAAAGTACATGTCTGTGGGAAAACAAATAGGTTTTCAACCTTACTAAATCTTGACCTCACTGTTGCTCTTACCTGGAATTGCAGTGAACTTCCAGCCTTAATGACCTAGTTCTTGTTAGATCTGTCATACGCTCTCTGATGACTATTAATTATGCTCCTTACTGTCGTGCTTTTATGACTCGCTAATCATGACACTCACTGAAGCTCTGTAATGACACGTGCTATGTCTCTCATGACCTCGCACGTTAGCTACAAGAGAGGACTGGAGAGGACTTGGGTAGTGATTGTTTGTCACCAGGGAGTCTACAACATTCTGTGGGACATGGTAGGTGGTGGTAGAACCACATGAGGTGGGTGGTGAGATAGAAGGCAATTTTGGAGGCTTGGGTGGAGAGGTGTGGTATGTGTTGTGTTCTGCTTACATGTGCATGTTTCCGTGTATGTCCTGTGTGTGTATAGGGCTGAGGTAGAAGGGGTGAATAGAAGGTTGTGAGGAGTCCCCCAGCTCTCCTCCTGTGATGACCAAGTGTGTCCATCACGAGGTCTCACGGGTGCCACGGAAACTGCAGCGCTGGCACAAATAAAAAACATACCCTGGGAAAGTGCTTTTTCTCCCGTCAGACACAGATTGATGGATCAGCCTGGCCGCAGCACACAATGCATTTGTGAAGAGAGGAGAGGGGGGCGAAAAACAAGGTCTGGCAGAAAAACACTTCCACTTAACTACTAGTTGGCTCTGAAATATTAAACAGTTAGATGTTTATTTCATTATTCCAGAGGCTGGATTTAGAGATCAAGAATAGGCACACACAACACAACAAAATAATGGAACAACACAACAAAAGAATGGAACAACACAGCAGACACAACTGACTGAAAATGAACCATATTGTTTAATAACACAGAGGGACACATTAATATTCACATATGCCTAACTCTTATAAAATGTACATACATCATACTATTTAGCTAATATAATCTAATCTGATGGAACACTATTAGACTACTAGTAAGTACTATTATTAATCGCAACGAATTCCCACAGATGACCTTGGGGATAAAACTGTCTCATTTGTGTAGTCTTACAATGTGTGTGTGTGTGTGTGTGTGTGTGTGTGTGTGTGTGTGTGTGTGTGTGTGTGTGTGTGTGTGTGTGTGTGTGTGTGTGTGTGTGTGTGAGTCTCCTTACTCTCCCTCTGCTCTGAGCTCGGGGCATGGGCAGCCTGGGTTCACACTCTGATTGATGGAAGCTTTATTTTCTTGAGGCGTCCGGAAAAGAAATAGAGAGGGAAAGAGAGAGAGATACCTGCTTGTCTTCAGAGAGTTACAAGACAGCCAGCCGGGAGAAAAATAACCACTGCTTCCTCCAATAATTGTTCCTGTTTCCTTTGAAGGAAATAAATTATCCTTGATATTCAACCAACAGCTTATTTAGGGATTTCTCCTCTTTCAATCTAAGGTTGTTTTAATGAATGCATGCCTTTCTTAAATTAGCCCTCTAAGGAGCTATAACTCAAATTCTTGTATTTAAGGAAGTAATAGGTTGGAAAAAATGCTAAACTGAAATAATTATGCAGTCCAACACTTTGCTTTGAGTATAAACTGCATGAGACACCCGATGAAATATGAATGTTTGTAGGGTGCAAAGATATTTAAATATTAACCACTCAGTGTTTGTCTACAACCCCAGTAAAGATGCTAGTCAATGGCAATAATTGCTTTGCTGCAAAACTTTGTACTTAATTTATTGGTTTGCAGTGTACACAGAAGTTTAGGCAAATTTTTATTTTTCTCTCTCGATATGCAGAAAAATATTGATATTTTTCCAAGTACTCAATTATGCTAATTCACAATGCCAAGGTCTGTGTGATTTAATAATACAGCAGGTATGTGCATCTCAAAGAACATCTTAGGTTATTGATATAAGGGAACGGTACACTCCAGTCCATAAGGAAGAGAGGAAAGGGAGGGAGAGGGAGAGGGAGAGGAGAGGAGAGGGGGGGAGAGGAGAAGAGAGGAGAGGGAGAGGAGAGGAGAGGGGGGGAGAAGAGAGGAGAGGAGACCCCTTTGGGACTGATCCTGTATCAGGAGATTGCATATTTCTATGCTAAAGCTATTCAAACCCACCAAAGCTTGAATTATTTAAGACACTGTTTTTCAAAGGCTTGATTTCGCTGTGTGTGTGTGTTTGTGCGTGCRTGCTTGTGTGTGTCTGCGTGCGTGTAGGGGGGTTCTAGGCTATCGTAGTCCTGGATTGTTTTATGTTTCTACCCCACCCACTCGCCTGGTTGGCTAAAATGGCCTTTTACTTTCTAAGCATGCTTTTACTGCCTCCGAATAGTTATTTTTGTTGATGAAAAAGATATGCCTTGGTAAAGTGAACCCCGGCTATTCACAAGGTTGTTTAATACTTTTCCCTCAGTTTGCCTTATAAATTTATCATCAGTAAAGTATACTAGTGGTCTCATGCCTTAGTGCAGGCTTAAAGCTARGTGGTAACGTTGAATAAAGAGAGAGAGGGGGAGGGAGAGAGAAAGAAAGAGAGAGAGAAGGGAGAGAGAAAGCGAGAGAGGGAGTCAGAGTGAGAGAAGTGAATAGAATATAATAGGGAGAAGAGAGAAAGCAAGAGAGCATTTATATGGTGGATGATGGTTGATCCCATCCATTCTGTAGTAGAGAGGAGCTTTAGTTCAACGTTTAAAAACATTGACAATCCTGTACCGGCTTCATCGATGCATCACTTGATTCACAGATACAGTACAGAGGCCACACTTGTTAAACAAGTTGTATGTTAATGACTTGTATTAGAACTGATCAATCCACTGTGGACGCAGGCGCTTCCAATCTCTTTGAAGTGAACGCATTGATCGGCCAGAATATAAAGGAATGAAACAATTGGTTCACCAAAGAGTTGAGTGTCTGGAACTAATGGTTAAGTTAAGCTGCTTTTCCATGTGATTGAGGAAGCAAAAAAACACACCAAACAAACAAACAAATAAACCTACAAAATGTTTACCCAAATTAGGGCAGTACACTCGTGAAGAATAACTTTGCAAAGTGCACCATTGAGAATAAACAAATTATTAAACAGGTATGGTTTCGGTCTAGTTCGTCTTGAGGTGACAGGAAAGGACTACATGTGACTCTCTCTCTCTCTCTCTCTCTCTCTCTCTCTCTCTCTCTCTCTCTCTCTCGCTCTCACTCTCTCGCTCTCTCTCTCTCTTTCTCACTCTCTCCCTCTTTCTCTCGGGACAGACTTCCATTTAAGCAGGTTGAATAATGTCCTACTTATTATTTAGGAGGATTTAATAAATATGAACTAGAGTAAGTGTTAATTGATATGTTGCTTCTCCAGGGAGTCTCTGTGTGAAGGTGCTGGGATTGGGACACTGGGACACGCTGCGATTTACAGACAGATTGATCTCCATTAGCAAGAGGGTCTGGTGTGGCCTTGTGGAGTGAATTAATAAGCAGTACATACAGGTTATACCACTGAAAAGAACAGGGAATAGAGAAAAAATATTCAATGTGGAGCTAGTTGTTGTTGTKTTCAAGCCTTGACATGTGGATAGCTGTTGGAGATGGTTAGAGCTCCTGAAAGATTGTATGGKGGATGAATGTGTCCCAGTTGGGATATACTTCTTGTTGTCTTGCCCTTGTGGCAGATGTTTACTCCTGAATTAGCTAGCTTTGCTTCTTCCCTGGATGGGATGGAGGAGGGAACGGTATTTCCTGATATAGAACTGGAGCGCAGTCTGTGAGCAGATAAAATATGACGATATAATAATATTGATAGATCAGTTTTGACCATCTATCACGTTGATGGATCACAGTTTGAGAAATATTTGTTGTGTGCTGTTATACTGTAACTTATGTGTACATCACCAATATTTGAAAGACTGTCTGGAAAAGTCAGAATGTATAGTATAGTGTTTTCCAACCTGAGAGACATCATCATCTCATGAGCTACCAGTATTGTTTGCCGCAGTGGAATTAGGTAGGATGGGCCTAGTAGCAGTATCATAGATCACTGCTCTATTTGTTCACTATTAGGCTACAGGAACTCACATTGGAGGTGAATGCTTCTAACTTACAAGAATCACCTTAAGCACCTTAATCACCTATGAACCAACCCGATTCCTTCTTTCCTCCTTTCCTCTCCATTTCCCCGCCTCTAATGACGCTGTGGAGGCCCTTGACAAAGAGTGCGTCCCGTATGGCACCCTATTCTCTATAAAGTGTGCTGCTTTTCGCATAGGGCTCTGTTCATAATGAGTGCACTATATTGGGAATAGGGTGCCATTTGGGATGTAGACAAAGCGTTGGGTAATTAAAGCAATAACACAGGGAGGATGTCGTTGATGTCATCGATAAAGATTGGTAGCGAGGCACCGCTCTGTGGTGTGTGTCAGGCTCAGCAGCCGAGCAGAGCAGCGGAGGAGAGGAGCGGCAGGCTCTACCCGTCCCCTGCATCCCTCCACCCGACACTCTCCTTTCATCTTCTCCACTCAGACATGAAAAAYTCATCCAAGACCTGCAGAAATATTTATTGTGAAATCTTAGTATGGAGAAGTGGTAGCACTGAAAAATGTATGTCCTCATTTGGCCTCCAACAGCTGTGGTCCCCTTAATTAATTTGATTGCTCACATTATACAATAAATTARTTGATACAATATTTACCTGACCTTTTCCTCTTTCCCTGTTCCCAGCTCTACCAGGACTGATCAGATAGTCAAAGATAAGAAGATATTATCCTCCAAGCCTTGTCTCTTCCCAGCTCTACCAGGCCTGATCCGATAGACACACATGAGAAGAGGCTAGCCTTCAAGTCTTGTCTCTTCCCAGCTCTACGAGGACTGATCAGATAGACACACATGAGAAGAGGCTAGCTTCAAGTCTTTGTCTCTTCCCAGCTCTACGAGGACTGATCCGATAGACACACATGACAGAGGCTAGCCTTCAAGTCTTGTCTTTCTAAGCTCTACGAGGACTGATCAGATAGACACACATGAGAAGAGGCTAGCCTTCAAGTCTGTCTCTTTCCCAGCTCTAACGAGGACTGATCCGATAGACACACATGAGAAGAGGCTAGCCCTTCAAGTCTTGTCTCTTCCCAGCTCTACGAGGACTGATCCGATAGACACACATGAGAAGAGGCTAGCCTTCAAGTCTTGTCTCTTCTAAGCGCTACGAGGACTGATCCGATAGACACACATGACAAGAGGCTAGACTCCAAGCCTTGTCTATGAATAGTAGTGTTATTCTTTTCCTAGTCCTCTTTCGTTCTCTGTCTGATTATTTCATAAATAAGCAGATACATCCCTCTCCTATGGGACAATTGCTGTTGGTCCAGAGGTGTCCTTTATCATACAATGAATTTCTCACAACAGACTAGCATGTATTCTTATACAATACTAGTGCATTTCCATGCTTTACATGTGTGAGTGTGACCATACTCAGACTGGCGGCGTGCATTTGATACATAATCCTAGTGTCAGACTTTTCATTATGCTTTACCTGAGATTATGGGTTGGATTATCATCAGAGTGTGACCGTACACACAGTGTATAATGTATTTTGTTATTATGTACTGTATAAAGGATTACATGGCTTAGGCCGGGTGGAGGTTTATCAAGGTGTTGATATAGCATTCTTCTGCAAGGGGATTGTGATATCCTAGGCTACACACATTGGCAAACACAAACACATACACACACACGCACGCTTCTTGATTAGACAGTGTTAAATTCACATGGATACAGTAATCGTCATCGTCGAACAACACAGAGATGACATACTACTCTACAGCCCCATAAGAGACGTTTAGCTCCCAGTGACTCCTGTGTGCAGAAGCAACCTTCCTTCCTTATCTCCCCATGCTGCTCACGCATCACACCGCACAGAATAACAGTCAACTCAAGTCTTGGCTGTGACTAAAGAGAGCAGGTTATAGCCTAGCTGTGTCTCTGTCTGAAATTCCCAAATACAGTACCTTCTTTTCTATTCCCTCCCTAATCAATATCAAAAGCAACAAAAATGCGGGTGAGGGGAAGATGCAGACGACAACAAGGCGAAAGCTAACAAATGCGTGTCTGTTTAGTGGGGGAGAGAATTAGAGCTTGGTTTCGTCTTCCTCTCCTTACCTGTCCTTATCTGTTTTAGCTCTCTTAATGAGAGCTCCTCTATTCTCGGTCACATCACATTTGTTTTATACCAGTCCCTTTGAACAGCTGAGATTTATTGAGCCCCCTTTGATCATGGAATCCTTCTGAATTCTAAATCAGAAATGAGACTCCCCTCCCCTCGAAATATCTCTTGCTAGGTCGTCTCCTCATTTTCTGCGACTATTTTGTTTGTTTACTATATACAAACCAAACGATGCCAGGAAGAAGGGGTTCAAATGAAACAGAAAGAAGAGACAAAATGAAAAACATTAGATAAAGAGAACATGAGAGAAAGGAGAGAGCCTGGGAGAAAGGAGAGAACCTGGGAGAAAGGAGAGAGCCTGGGAGAAAGGAGAGAGCCTGGGAGAAAGGAGAGAGCCTGGGAGAAAGGAGAGAGCCTGGGAGAAAGGAGAGAG